>NC_091169.1:44738394-44798394 GCF_040958095.1 Procambarus clarkii | reverse complement strand
TCGGAATGATAGCCGACAGAGTGTATCGTGATCCAGCCTGTACTCCTCTTGACATACCAGAAAATATTCTGAGGAAACTACTCCAAGCTTGTACTAAAGAGGCACCCTTCTTGAGCCCGGATGGGCACATGTATAAGCAAGTAGATGGGGTCGCCATGGGTTCTCCCCTAGGTGTCCTGTTTGCAAACTTCTACATGGGTACCATCGAGCAAAAAGTCTTAGTCGACATGAACTTGAAACCGGCCATATACTGCAGGTATGTTGACGACATTTTTACACAGGTACCTGATGTCAGACATCTGCAGGAGCTGAAGGAGGCATTTGAGCAGAGTTCCGTGCTGCGTTTCACTTACGAGATGGAAAAGGATGGGAAGCTGCCCTTTCTAGATGTAACAGTCATGGAAAAGGGCGGAGGTTTCCACACTGCAGTCTACACTAAGGAAACAAACATAGGAATGTGCCTAAATGCCAACAGCGACTGCCCTGACAGGTACGAGAGGAGTGTTGTTAACGCATATGTCGACCGTGCTCTCAGCCACAGCTCAGAATGGAAGCAAGTCGACGAAGAACTCTGTAGGGTAAGGCAGGTCCTAGTCAATAACGGCTTCTCCAATGGTTTCGTCGAAGACATCATAAGAAGGAAAGTGAAAAGCCATGCAACCTCTGAAGAGACAACTAACACAACACCTATACCCCCTATTAGACTATTTTACAGGAACTTCTTTTCCACAGCTCATAAAACGGAGGAAAGGGTCCTGAAAGATATTGTTAATAGAAACGTTATCCCTACAGACAAAAATCAGAGGATACAACTGACGATTTACTATAAAACCAGAAAAACGGCCAGCCTACTCATGAGAAACTCTCCAGACACAAAACAGAACGCTTTAAAAGAGACTAACGTCGTCTATGCCTTCAAATGCCCACTTGGGGACTGTAAGCTCCAAAAAACCCAGTATATAGGCAAGACAACAACATCTCTTTCTAGGCGTTTAACGATGCATAAGCAACAGGGCTCCATTAAGGAACATATAATCTCTTCCCACAACCAAACCATCGCCAGAGAAATCCTAGTAAACAACACAGAAATCATCGATAGATACAGCGATAGCAGGCGGCTTGACGTTTGCGAGGCACTACACATCAAGAAGTCAACACCAGCAATCAACAGCCAATTATTGCACAACTATATTCTACCCACCTCAAGACTCTGCTCCAATATAGAAGCATCAAGAAATATGGACCAATAGGCTTTCTACAAACACTTCTATTCAATACCCATTGTTTGTGTTCTGTCTTGTGTTGATACTTTTAATACCCTATTAATATCCCCTCTTGTTCTGTCTTGTGTTAATGCCACATCACCCCTCCCACCTCACTCAAATGTAGATATAAAATCGGAGATACGTAAGTTCTATTCAGTTGTGTATTTGTGAACTAAAGTCTTTGAAAATGTAATAAGTTTTACGAAACGCGCCCGTGTCGCGTCAGACTAGAAATAAAAATGAATTTTGGAGAATTAATTTTTGATTTACCTCCAACAGTGAAGCGTAATGTACGAAAGATTGAGAAAATTCGTGTTAGAATTATTAATCTTACTTTTTCGGTCATATTTAATAATATATATATATATATATATATATATATATATATATATATATATATATATATATATATATATATAAATATATATAATATATTATGTCTATAACAGTGTCTACGGGGGAGAGAGGTCTCGCTGTACCCTCTCAACCAGCCTTGGTGTGCCTGTTGCCTTGTAATTTTAATTATTCTGACGTTCTGTGTAGAATTTCACCTTTAAAGTTGATGATGGAGGTGGCTTCCACAACTTCTCCTTTGTTACCACTCGTGGAGTGGAACGAGTATTTCATTACACTTCTTAGGATCATTTGCGTTTTCAGCTTCCACACTGTGTCCTCTTGTCCTACTTTGTCAATTTAAAGCGCCCGTCTTTGTCCATCATGCTTAATCCCCTCAGTATATTGAATGTTGCGATCATGTTCCCTACAGTGAATAGTGAGCTAGGAAAAAAAGAGAGATAGCATAACACACAGTCTATGGTGAAAGAGGATTATAAGGAAAAGTGAAGAAAACCAATCCAATCATCCCTTACGTTGATCATTGACCTCAAGGACTCTAAGATATGAGGAGAAAACACTGAGCCAGTTTGGCTATGTTACACTGGAGCTGGGATATGAGGAGAGGAGAGGTGCTGGGATATGAGGACAGGAGAGAGGTGCTGGGATATGAGGACAGGAGAGGTGCTGGGATATGAGGAGAGGAGCTGGGATATGAAGACAGGAGAGGTGCTGGGATATGAGGACAGGAGAGGTGCTGGGATATGAGGACAGGAGAGGTGCTGGGATATGAGGACAGGAGAGGTGCTGGGATATGAGGACAAGAGAGGTGCTGGGATATGAGGACAGGAGAGAGGTACTGGGATATGAGGACAGGAGAGAGGTGCTGGGATATGAGGACAGGAGAGGTGCGGGGATATGAGGACAGGAGAGGTGCAGGGATATGAGGACAGGAGAGGTGCTGGGATATGAGGACAGGAGAGGTGCTGGGATATGAGGACAGGAGAGGTGCTGGGATATGAGGACAGTTGAGGTGCTGGGATATGAGGACAGGAGAGGTGCTGGGATATGAGGACAGGAGAGGTGCTGGGATATGAGGACAGGAGAGGTGCTGGGATATGAGGACAGGAGAGGTGCTGGGATATGAGGACAGGAGAGGTGCTGGGATATGAGGACAGGAGAGGTGCTGGGATATGAGGACAGGAGAGGTGCTGGGATATGAGGACAGGACAGGTGCTGGGATATGAGGACAGGACAGGTGTTGGGATATGAGGACAGGACAGGTGTTGGGATATGAGGACAGGACAGGTGTTGGGATATAAGGAGAAGAGAGATGCTGGGATGTGAGGACAGGAGAGGTGCTGGGATATGAGGACAGGACAGGTGTTGGGATATGAGGACAGGAGAGAGGTGCTGGGATATAGGGGACAGGAGAGAGGAGGGGACAGGAGAGAGGTGCTGGGATATCAGGACATGAGAGAGGTGCTGGGATATGAGGACATGAGAGAAGTGCTGGGATATGAGGACAGGAGAGAGGTGCTGGGATATGAGGACAGGAGAGGAGCTGGGATATGAGGACAGGAGAGTGGTGCTGGGATATGAGGACAAGAGAGGTGCTGGGACATGAGGACAAGAGAGGTGCTGGGATATGAGGACAGGAGAGAGGTGCTGGGATATGAGGAGAGGAGAGGTGCTGGGATATGAGGAGAGGAGAGATGCTGGGATATGAGGAGAGGAGAGGTGCTGGGATATGAGGACAGGAGAGAGGTACTGGGATATGAGGACAGGAAAGGTGCTGGGATATGAGGACAGGAGAGGTGCTGGGATATGAGGACATGAGAGAGGTGCCGGGATATGAGGACAGGAGAGAGGTGCTGGGATATGAGGACAGGAGAGAGGTGCTGGGATATGAGGACAGGAGAGAGGTGCTGGGATATGAGGACAGGAGAGAGGTGCTGGGATATGAGGACAGGAGAGAGGTGCTGGGATATGAGGACAGGAGAGAGGTGCTGGGATATGAGGACAGGAGAGAGGTGCTGGGATATGAGGACGAGAGAGGTGCTGGGATATGAGGACAGGAGAGAGGTGCTGGGATATGAGGACAGGAGAGGTGCTGGGATATGAGGACATGAGAGGTGCTGGGATATGAGGACAGGAGAGAGGTGCCGGGATATGAGGACAGGAGAGAGGTGCTGGGATATGAGGACAGGAGAGAGGTGCTGAGATATGAGGAGAGGAGAGGTGCTGGGATATGAGGACAGGAGAGGTGCTGGGATACGAGGACAGGAGAGGTGCTGGGATATGAGGACAGAATGTATTATTGTCGTCAAATTTACAACGTCGTAAATATTTATTTGTTTTGTTTTTAAGCTGTACTTTTTCGAGTGTTTTTGTATAATGTGTCTTTGTTATGGTGTATTTTCACGCCAGTGAGTTTGTATTTTCTAAGTATTTTATTTTCAAAGTATACAAGATGAGGTGTATTTTCCACCTCGCCTTGTCCTAGAGGGAGGTTTATCCTAGCGGTCACTTTGTTCTAGCGGGCAGTTGTCCTAGCGACCGCTTTGTCATAGTGCTGGGAGTAGGGAACCTTTTGTCCTACAAAGGCTATATTTTTCCTAGTGAAGGTTTCATAAGTCAACTTAATGTACTAGGCTCTGTATGCATTCAAACATGTCAAAAAACAAGCTTTCAACAAAGAAAACGGATAAAGTGTTTCATTAATGAAAGAGTTCTATGTTAGCCTTATCTACCCTCATTAAAAAATATTTATAATTAGAAAGGCAACATTTATTTAATACGAAAGAAAGTCATTCGTTTCGGTCATTGTGCAACTGTAGCGGAGGAAATATTTTTTGATTTGAAAGTCTAATTGTTAAAGCCTTGCAAGTTTTAAATTGAGTTGTATTATATTAGTAGTGTTCGTTATAGCAGGGTTTACTGGTATTTAACGTGAATTTTATATTACTTTCGAAGAGCTTGATAATTACCATAAAAAGGCATATAAGGCCGCACCCCTGTACCTAGTGGGTGCTCTGTCTTAGTGGGCATTCTGTCCTAGTGGGTACTGTCCGTCCTAGTGGGTATTCTGTCCTAGTGGGTATTGTCCTAGTGGGTATTCTGTCCTAGTGGGTACTGTCCTAGTGGGTATTGTCCTAGTGGGTATTCTGTCCTAGTGGGTACTGTCCTAGTGGGTATTGTTATGACCCAAGGTAGCCTGGTGAAGCGAGTCTAACAGGTCAGAGTTATTCTTCACACCTGACCAGAGATTACAATTTCAGAGGAAGGAAATTGTTTAAATAAACGTCGTTGAGTGACTTAAAAGCATACAAGCAGAGGATGAACATCTTGTAGAAGTTAGAATGCATAACATGTCGACATTTTGTGACGCTGGCGGACATCGTGACGTCACTTGAGTTGCCACCGTCGTCAGGAATGGACGTGCGTCACTGTGTCCTGGGAAAATAGAAGACGGTTCTGGATAAAGTGTTTGAGTGATGGCTAGAGTGTACAACTGGCGAGGAAGTTGTAGAGGAGACGACAGTATGTCATTTCTCAGTGATTATGGAGATGTTAGAGACGACCTGAAGCCTAATGGTGGTCGTGCCTATGTGGACCTTGATGCGTCTTCCTTTGTGTGGTGGGGAAGGAGGCCGGTATTTCTGTGTGGAGTCTGCCAGGCGACTTTGTGAGCGCCAGTAGCGACTGGAAGGAGCTTAGTGAGGCAGTCCTAAAAGTGATTTTGTGGGCGACCTGAGTGAGCGCCATCTTGGAGCGCCAGAGAGCAGGCGCCCTCACCTCGTCATTTCTGCGGTAAGGTCTCATTAGAATGTATTTATAGTGTTTATTATTGATTGATCGTGTGCCCAATGATCGTAGGAAACGTATATGAATGTAGGGTAGAGATTTGACTAAGATAGTGAGCAGAAATAAGGAATAAGAGATGAGTGAACATGCTGGAGGCGGGAGCAGTACATCCTTACTCTCCTGTGGTCAGCGCACGACTGAGGGGGCGTGGCCCAGGGTTGCCAGATCCAAATTGCTAAAAGTAGCGAGCTGACGGTCAAAAAGTAGTGAATTTGCAAGTAGAGTAGCCCAATTTTTTGTTTAGTCAAATCGAATCAAATCAAATGTTTATTCAGGTAAAAGTACATACATACAAGATGAGTTACAAACATAATGTTAGATGTCTAGATAGCGACAGTACATACAGACAGACGACATTCAAATTTAGTAAGTTTATCTTCCTTCTTTGATAGAACAGACTTGATGCTCATCTGCTGATGACTTATCTCCGATATATTTTGTCTGTGTTTTAATGTTTCACTGTGTTTCTTTAAATCACTTCTATGAGCTCTTATCTCAGTTCTACAAACTTTACAATATGCCTTATTTCCATCTTCTTTCACTTCAGTCAACCACTTTCCAAACACGGGATCCTTAAGCCAGGACATCTGAAATGCTTCCTGGTATTTAGACCACTTCCCCATTTTACACTTCCTTATCTTAACACTTAAGCAAATTCTAAAAGTAACAGCGGTAACTTCTTTTCAATATGCGGTAACTTGTGTCGAACTATCCTTCTGGAGGTCAGAGCCACACTAACAATGAAAGCACAGATGACGCTGCCAAGTACGCTGTATGCTATTCCGCTCTAACGACAGTCATTTGATTCTTGGAAACACCTAAAGAGAAACCTAATATTTACAGTAGGCAACATTGGGAGGTCACTTAACATAGACAGTACCCGGGATGAAGTATTAATGACAATTAAGGTTGGGAAATCTATTGCCCCTGGGGAGGATTATCTTGCCTTGCGGTTACTTTTTCTTTGGGAAGTTCCTAGGATCAACGTCCCCAGGGGGTCGGTCTCTGACCTGGCCTCCTGCGGTAAGTAGTCTATTCAGTCAAGCTGTTGGACGCGGCTGTGATTTGTACACATGGCATTATAAAAGCATGAAAATCATCATTGAGTTTCTTAACATTAATAGCCCAAAATAGCCCAACTTGTTTTTAAAGTAGCCCAAAAAGTCGCAAGTAGCGAAATTAAAAATTTGGGAGCGCGGGGCTCTGAAAAGTAGCCCAATTCGCTACTTGTAGCCCAATCTGGCATCCCTGGCGTGGCCCGGAGCTGCCCTTCAGTGTGGACTCGCCCAGAATGGGGGAGGCCCCACCGCGGCGGAGCTGGAGTGTTTAACGAGATGTCGGAATGAGTAGTTTATTTATTGTGAATATATGTATATATATATTTTATTGGGAAACATTTTAGTATGGATACGTAATAATATTACAGCTTTGTATGGGAGAATGTAATGAAGGAATTTCGCATCTGAAGAATATTATAAGTTGAACTCCAGGTGGGAACTGAACTGCAAGGTGAAGCAGAACCTTAAGTTGAGGAGTGGCCCTCCAGTGATATGAGAGAGCCATATGGCCATATTTCCATAGAGAAATATGGTCATATTTCTATCGGAAAGTGGTTGGGGTCTCTGTTCGCCAGTAAGCAAGAATCAGTTTGGTTCAGTAAGCAGTTTCATTAAACTCCCAACCCACTGATAGTCCTCTGTCCTAGTGGGTACTCTGTCCTAGTGGGTACTCTGCCCTAGTGGGTACTCTGCCCGAGTGGCTACTCTGCCCTAGTGGCTACTCTGCCCTAGTGGGAACTCTGCCCTATTGGGAACTCTGCCCTAGTGGGAACTCTGCCCTATTGGGAACTCTGCCCTAGTGGGTACTCTGCCCTAGTGGGTACTCTGCCCGAGTGGCTACTCTGCCCTAGTGGGTACTCTGCCCTTGTGGGTACTCTGCCCTAGTGGGTACTCTGTCCTAGTGGCTACTCTGCCCTTGTGGGTACTCTGTCCTAGTGGGTACTCTGCCCTTGTGGGTACACTGCCCTAGTGGGTACTCTGTCCTAGTGGGTACTCTGTCCTAGTGGGTACTCTGTCCTAGTGGGAACTCTGCCCTATTGGGAACTCTGCCCTAGTGGGTACTCTGCCCTAGTGGGTACTCTGCCCGAGTGGCTACTCTGCCCTAGTGGGTACTCTGCCCTTGTGGGTACTCTGCCCTAGTGGCTACTCTGCTCTTGTGGGTACTCTGCCCTAGTGGCTACTCTGCCCTTGTGGGTACTCTGCCCTAGTGGCTACTCTGCTCTTGTGGGTACTCTGCCCTAGTGACTACTCTGCTCTTGTGGGTACTCTGCCCTAGTGGCTACTCTGCCCTTGTGGGTACTCTGCCCTAGTGGCTACTCTGTTCTTGTGGGTACTCTGCCCTAGTGACTACTCTGCCCTAGTGGGTACTCTGCCCTAGTGGGTACTCTCCCCTAGTTGGTAATCTGCCCTAGTGGGTACTCTGCCCTAGTGACTACTCTGCCCTAGTGGCTACTCTGCCTTTGTGGGTACTCTGCCCTAGTTGGTACTCTGCCCTACTGGGTACTCTGTCCTAGTGGGTACTCTGCCATAGTGGGTACTCTGTCCTAGTGGGTACTCTGCCCTAGTGAGTATTCTGCCCTAGTGGGTACTCTGCCCTTGTGGGTGCTCTGCCTTAGTGGCTACTCTGCCCTAGTGGGTACTCTGCCCTAGTGGGTACTCTGCCCTTGTGGGTACTCTGCCCTTGTGGGTACTCTGTCCTAGTGGGTACTCTGCCCTTGTGGGTGCTCTGCCTTAGTGGCTACTCTGCCGTTGTGGGTACTCTGCCCTAGTGGGTACTCTGCCCTTGTGGGTGCTCTGCCTTAGTGGCTACTCTGCCGTTGTGGGTACTCTGCCCTAGTGGGTACTCTGCTCTTGTGGGTACTCTGCCCTAGTGGGTACTCTGTCCTAGTGGGTACTCTGCCCTTGTGGGTACTCTGCCCTAGTGGCTACTCTGCCGTTGTGGGTACTCTGCCCTAGTGGGTACTCTGTCCTAGTGGCTACTCTGCCCTTGTGGGTACTCTGTCCTAGTGGGTACTCTGCCCTTGTGGGTACACTGCCCTAGTGGGTACTCTGTCCTAGTGGGTACTCTGTCCTAGTGGGTACTCTGCCCTAGTGGGTACTCTGCCCTAGTGGGTACTCTGTCCTAGTGGGTACTCTGTCCTAGTGGGTACTCTGCCCTAGTGGCTACTCTGCCCTAGTGGGTACTCTGCCCTAGTGGGTACTCTGCCCTAGTGGGTACTCTGCCCTAGTGGGTACTCTGCCCTAGTGGCTACTCTGCCCTAGTGGGTACTCTGCCCTAGTGGGTACTCTGCCCTAGTGGCTACTCTGCCCTAGTGGCTACTCTGCCCTAGTGGGTACTCTGCCCTAGTGGGTACTCTGCCCTTGTGGGTACTCTGCCCTTGTGGGTACTCTGTCCTAGTGGCTACTCTGCCCTAGTGGGTACTCTACCCTAGTGGGTACTCTGCCCTTGTGGGTACTCTGTCCTAGTGGCTACTCTGCCCTTGTGGGTACTCTGCCCTAGTGGCTACTCTGCCCTAGTGGGTACTCTGCCCTAGTGGGTACTCTGCCCTAGTGGGTACTCTGCCCTAGTGGGTACTCTACCCTAGTGGGTACTCTGCCCTTGTGGGTACTCTGTCCTAGTGGCTACTCTGCCCTTGTGGGTACTCTGCCCTAGTGGGTACTCTGCCCTAGTGGGTACTCTGCCCTAGTGGGTACTCTGCCCTAGTGGGTACTCTACCCTAGTGGGTACTCTGCCCTTGTGGGTACTCTGTCCTAGTGGCTACTCTGCCCTAGTGGGTACTCTGCCCTAGTGGGTACTCTGCCCTAGTGGGTACTCTGCCCTAGTGGGTACTCTGTCCTAGTGGGTACTCTGTCCTAGTGGGTACTCTGTCCTAGTGGGTACTCTGTCCTAGTGGGTACTCTGCCCTAGTGGGTACTCTGCCCTAGTGGGTACTCTGCCCTAGTGGGTACTCTGCCCTAGTGGGTACTCTGCCCTAGTGGGTACTCTACCCTAGTGGGTACTCTGCCCTTGTGGGTACTCTGTCCTAGTGGCTACTCTGCCCTTGTGGGTACTCTGCCCTAGTGGGTACTCTGCCCTAGTGGGTACTCTGCCCTAGTGGGTACTCTGTCCTAGTGGGTACTCTGTCCTAGTGGGTACTCTGTCCTAGTGGGTACTCTGTCCTAGTGGGTACTCTGCCCTAGTGGGTACTCTGCCCTAGTGGGTACTCTGCCCTTGTGTCCTAGTGAGCACTCTGTCCTGAAGTTTGCTTACATTACATTCTGGGAGTTCTTCGCCTTCCTAAACCCGGCTTGGGGCCACACTTGTGATAATTTGATCTAACAGACTATTGCTTGCTGTGTCCCGCAGACCCCACACACATCCATCACAACCCGGCTGGTTCGATGCTTCCTGCAAGGAACTTGTCCAGTTATCGAACACGTGAACTTGTCGTCCGGGAAGGTTTCTTAGTATTAGTGGCAGGAGATGGAAGAGCTGTGGACCTTTTGATGTTGGTACAGTGTTCTTTGGGTGTGATCTGTCTCTTCACTACTTCTGTTCTGCAGTTCCTGCCATATCGTTCCCTGTAGTGTGTTAGTGGGCCAATTTTGGGCATGGCCTTCCAGGCAGCATTATAAGGGATAAGATAAGAAGAGTGAGGCAGCATCATGAGGGATAAGGTAAGGAGAGTGAGGCAGCATCATGAGGGATAAGGTAAGGAGAGTGAGGCAGCATTATGAGGGGAAGGTAAGGAGAGTGAGGCAGCATTATGAGGGGAAGGTAAGAAGAGTGAGGCAGCATTATGAGGAGTAAGGTAAGGAGAGTGAGGCAGCATTATGAGGGGGAAGGTAAGGAGTGTGAGGCAGCATTATGAGGGGGAAGGTAAGAAGAGTGAGACAGCATTATGAGGGGAAGGTAAGGGGAGTGAGGCAGCATTATGAGGGGGAAGGTAAGGGGAGTGAGGCAGCATTATGAGGGGAAGGTAAGGAGAGTGAGGCAGCATTATGAGGGGAAGGTAAGAAGAGTGAGGCAGCATTATGAGGGGAAGGTAAGAAGAGTGAGGCAGCATTATGAGGGGAAGGTAAGGGGAGTGAGGCAGGATTATGAGGGGAAGGTAAGAAGAGTGAGGCAGCATTATGAGGGGAAGGTAAGAAGAGTGAGGCAGCATTATGAGGGGAAGGTAAGGAGAGTGAGGCAGCATTATGAGGGGAAGGTAAGGAGAGTGAGGCAGCATTATGAGGGGAAGGTAAGGAGAGTGAGGCAGCATTATGAGGGGGAAGGTAAGGGGAGTGAGGCAGCATTATGAGGGGAAGGTAAGAAGAGTGAGGCAGCATTATGAGGGGAAGGTAAGAAGAGTGAGGCAGCATTATGAGGGGAAGGTAAGGAGAGTGAGGCAGCATTATGAGGGGAAGGTAAGGAGAGTGAGGCAGCATTATGACGGGGAAGGTAAGGAGAATGAGGCAGCATTATGAGGGGAAGGTAAGGGGAGTGAGGCAGCATTATGAGGGGAAGGTAAGGAGAGTGAGGCAGCATTATGAGGGGAAGGTAAGAAGAGTGAGGCAGCATTATGAGGGGAAGGTAAGGAGAGTGAGGCAGCATTATGAGGGGAAGGTAAGGAGAGTGAGGCAGCATTATGAGGGGAAGGTAAGGAGAGTGAGGCAGCATTATGAGGGGAAGGTAAGAAGAGTGAGGCAGCATTATGAGGGGAAGGTAAGAAGAGTGAGGCATCATTATGAGGGGAAGGTAAGGAGAGTGAGGCAGCATTATGAGGGGAAGGTAAGAAGAGTGAGGCAGCATTATGAGGGGAAGGTAAGGAGAGTGAGGCAGCATTATGAGGGGAAGGTAAGGAGAGTGAGGCAGCATTATGAGGGGAAGGTAAGGGGAGTGAGGCAGCATTATGAGGGGAAGGTAAGGAGAGTGAGGCAGCATTATGAGGGGAAGGTAAGAAGAGTGAGGCAGCATTATGAGGGGAAGGTAAGAAGAGTGAGGCAGCATTATGAGGGGAAGGTAAGGAGAGTGAGGCAGCATTATGAGGGGAAGGTAAGGAGAGTGAGGCAGCATTATGAGGGGAAGGTAAGGGGAGTGAGGCAGCATTATGAGGGGAAGGTAAGGGGAGTGAGGCAGCATTATGAAGGGTAAGGTAAGGAGAATGAGGCAGCATTATGAGGGGAAGGTAAGGAGAGTGAGGCAACATTATGAGGAGTAAGGTAAAGGGAGTGAGGCAGCATTATGAGGGGAAGGTAAGGAGAGTGAGGCAGCATTATGAGGGGAAGGTAAGAAGAGTGAGGCAGCATTATGAGGGGTAAGGGGAGTGAGGCAGCATTATGAGGGGTAAGGGGAGTGAGGCAGCATTATGAGGGGAAGGTAAGGGGAGTGAGGCAGCATTATGAGGGGTAAGGTAAGGAGAGTGAGGCAGCATTATGAGGGGAAGGTACGGAGAGTGAGGCATCATTATGAGGGGTAAGGTAAAGGGAGTGAGGCAGCATTGAGGGGAAGGTAAAGGGAGTGAGGCAGCATTATGAGGGGAAGGTAAGGAGAGTAAGGCAGCATTATAAGGGGAAGGTAAGGAGAGTGAGGAAGCATTATGAGGGGTAAGGGGAGTGAGGCAGCATTATGAGGGGTAAGGGGAGTGAGGCAGCATTATGAGGGGAAGGTAAGGGGAGTGAGGCAGCATTATGAGGGGTAAGGTAAGGAGAGTGAGGCAGCATTATGAGGGGAAGGTAAGGAGAGTGAGGCAGCATTATGAGGGGTACGGTAAAGGGAGTGAGGCAGCATTGAGGGGAAGGTAAAGGGAGTGAGGCAGCATTATGAGGGGAAGGTAAGGAGAGTGAGGCAGCATTATGAGGAGTATGGTAAAGGGAGTGAGGCAGCATTATGAGGGGAAGGTAAGGAGAGTGAGGCAGCATTATGAGGGGGAGGTAAGGAGAGTGAAGCAGCATTATGAGGGGAAGGTAAGGGGAGTGAGGCAGCATTATGAGGGGAAGGTAAGGAGTGTGAGGCAGCATTATGAGGGGTAAGGTAAGGAGAGTGAGGCAGCATTATGAGGGGTAAGGTAAAGGGAGTGAGGCAGCATTATGAGGGGAAGGTAAAGGGAGTGAGGCAGCATTATGAGGGGAAGGTAAGGAGGGTGAGGCAGCATTATGAGGAGTAAGGTAAAGGGAGTGAGGCAGCATTATGAGGGGAAGGTAAGGGGAGTGAGGCAGCATTATGAGGGGAAGGTAAGGGAAGTGAGGCAGCATTATGAGGGGAAGGTAAGGAGAGTGAGGCAGCATTATGAGGGGAAGGTAAAGGGAGTGAGGCAGCATTATGAGGGGAAGGTAAGGAGAGTGAGGCAGCATTATGAGGGGAAGGTAAAGGGAGTGAGGCAGCGTTATGAGGGGCAGGTAAGGAGAGTGAGGCAGCATTATGAGGGGAAGGTAAGGAGAGTGAGGCAGCATTATGAGGGGAAGGTAAGGAGAGTGAGGCAGCATTATGAGGGGAAGGTAAAAAGAGTGAGGCAGCATTATGAGGGGGAAGGTAAGGAGAGTGAGGCAGCATTATGAGGGGGAAGGTAAGAAGAGTGAGGCAGCATTATGAGGGGGAAGGTAAGGAGAGTGAGGCAGCATTATGAGGGGGAAGGTAAGGGGATTGAGGCAGCATTATGAGGGGAAGGTAAGGAGAGTGAGGCAGCATTATGAGGGGTAAGTCAGTGTTAACAAGATGAGGACCCTTGACTCACTAAGCATAAGGCACAATAAAGAGACTATGAGGGCCCGAGGAGTGAATACTCCTCATCTTCACCAGAATAAAGTTTTGGACGAGGCAAAACAACTTGATTAGCAAGACGAATGGCTAATTGCCTGGCCAGGCACTTCAAAGGCTCTCACTCCTCCTGGATTAGTTGCTAGATTTACATTTTTTTTAACCATTGGCGTGAATACAAGTGCTTGAAAAAACATATTGGCCCATGGTAGCTTTGAAGAGGGAATAGGAGAGTTATACCAAGGAATATACTCGTAGTATATGTATATTTGGGTATGTATACGTGTCTTTAATGTTTATCGAATTGTCTTTTTTCTCTTAAGACGTTTGGGCGATTAGTGGTGTATTTGATTGTGGTGGGTAGAGCCTGCAGTCACTTTATGGTTGATAGATCATGTTGTATGATGTAGTTATCTGACTTTCGGACACACTTTAAAATGATAAATTCCTCCATTGTATTATATAGTATTAAGGTGTTGCAAATGTACACATGTTGCGTGCCCTTATTGTGGTAAATTTGGATCTGATGAAACTCGTATCCCAGCTCTTATGTCCTGGTATCCCAGCTCTTATGTCCTGGTATCCCAGCTCTTATGTCCTGGTATCCCAGCTCTTATGTCCTGGTATCCCAGCTCTTATATCATGTCCTGGTATCCCAGCTCTTATATCATGTCCTGGTATCCCAGCTCTTATATCATGTCCTGGTATCCCAGCTCTTATATCATGTCCTGGTATCCCAGCTCTTATGTCCTGGTATCCCAGCTCTTATATCATGTCCTGGTATCCCAGCTCTTATATCATGTCCTGGTATCCCAGCTCTTATGTCCTGGTATCCCAGCTCTTATATCATGTCCTGGTATCCCAGCTCTTATATCATGTCCTGGTATCCCAGCTCTTATGTCCTGGTATCCCAGCTCTTATATCATGTCCTGGTATCCCAGCTCTTATATCATGTCCTGGTATCCCAGCTCTTATGTCCTGGTATCCCAGCTCTTATATCATATCCTGGTATCCCAGCTCTTATATCATGTCCTGGTATCCCAGCTCTTATATCATGTCCTGGTATCCCAGCTCTTATGTCCTCGTATCCCAGCTCTTATATCATATCCTGGTATCCCAGCTCTTATATCATATCCTGGTATCCCAGCTCTTATATCATGTCCTGGTATCCCAGCTCTTATATCATGTCCTGGTATCCCAGCTCTTATATCATGTCCTGGTATCCCAGCTCTTATATCGTGTCCTGGTATCCCAGCTCTTATATCATGTCCTGGTATCCCAGCTCTTATATCATGTCCTGGTATCCCAGCTCTTATATCATGTCCTGGTATCCCAGCTCTTATATCATGTCCTGGTATCCCAGCTCTTATATCATGTCCTGGTATCCCAGCTCTTATATCATGTCCTGGTATCCCAGCTCTTATATCATGTCCTGGTATCCCAGCTCTTATATCATGTTCTGGTATCCCAGCTCTTATATCATGTCCTGGTATCCCAGCTCTTATATCATATCCTGGTATCCCAGCTCTTATATCATGTCCTGGTATCCCAGCTCTTATATCATATCCTGGTATCCCAGCTCTTATATCATGTCCTGGTATCCCAGCTCTTATATCATGTCCTGGTATCCCAGCTCTTATATCATGTCCTCGTATCCCAGCTCTTAGGTCCTCGTATCCCAGCTCTTATGTCCTGGTATCCCAGCTCTTATATCATGTCCTCGTATCCCAGCTCTTAGGTCCTCGTATCCCAGCTCTTATGTCCTCGTATCCCAGCTCTTATATCATGTCCTCGTATCCCAGCTCTTAGGTCCTCGTATCCCAGCTCTTATGTCCTCGTATCCCAGCTCTTATATCATGTCCTGGTATCCCAGCTCTTATATCATGTCCTCGTATACCAGCTATTTTATCATGTCCTCGTATCCCAGCTCTTATATCATGTCCTGGTATCCCAGCTCTTATATCATGTCCTCGTATCCCAGCTCTTAGGTCCTCGTATCCCAGCTCTTATGTCCTGGTATCCCAGCTCTTATATCATGTCCTCGTATCCCAGCTCTTAGGTCCTCGTATCCCAGCTCTTATGTCCTCGTATCCCAGCTCTTATATCATGTCCTCGTATCCCAGCTCTTAGGTCCTCGTATCCCAGCTCTTATGTCCTCGTATCCCAGCTCTTATATAATGTCCTGGTACCCCAGCTCTTATATCATGTCCTCGTATCCCAGCTATTTTATCATGTCCTCGTATCCCAGCTCTTATATCATGTCCTGGTATCCCATGTGTTATATAAGATGAATAAAAGTGTACACATGACCCAACATATGTTGGTTTTCTGTATACAAAGAACCTGAAATTTTCACATTTATGATTAAGTCCATCTAAGAATGGCAAAGATTTATTTCGTCCCATTTCCTTTGTAGAGGTAATGTATGGGGATATATTAAAGTTGTCTGTATATAGAAAGTCAAGATGTATTGGGTCTTGTGATCACTTATTGTGATATATATATATATATATATATATATATATATATATATATATATATATATATATATATATATATATATATATATATATATATATATATATGTCGTACCTAGTAGCCAGAACGCACTTCTCAGCCTACTATGCAAGGCCCGATTTGCCTAATAAGCCTAGTTTTCATGAATTAATGTTTTTTCGACTACCTAACCTACCTAACCTAACCTAACCTACCTTTTTCGGCTACTTAACCCAACCTAACCTATAAAGATAGGTTAGGTTAGGTTAGGTAGGGTTGGTTAGGTTCGGTCATATATCTACGTTAATTTTAACTACAATAAAACAAAATTGACCTCATACATAATGAAATGGGTAGCTTTATCATTTCATAAGAAAAAAATTAGAGAAAATATATTAATTTAGGAAAACTTGGCTTATTAGGCAAATCGGGCCTTGCATAGTAGGCCAAGAAGTGCGTTCTGGCTACTAAGTACGACATATATATATATATATATATATATATATATATACATATATATATATATATATATATATATATATATATATACACACACCACAAACGGAGGGTGGTATCAGGGAACCCCCCCCCCCTCCCCCAACAGATAGAGGGTGGGATCTGGCTGGCTGACCCCACACTGATAGGGTATGGGGTCAATCTGCTTAACAATGTGACCCCACACACACACCACTGGTACAATTGCTGGATAACACCTAGGAGTTATGTAATTAAATTATTTTGTAAAATATTTTTGTATGTGTAAATGTGGCCACAGGAAGTTGTGGAATGAGCTTGTGTTTGGATGATAGTGATTATACAACCCAGCCTTCATAAATGATAGAACTTATTGCAATTATTGGTCCAATGTCCGAAAATAGACTGTTGTACCCAAGTGAAGTTCACGTTTTGAACTATTGGAACACTCTAAATGACAGTCCATAAAATAGAACAATAATGCCACTACCTAAACTAGCCTGTCGTAATCCTACAATAGCAATTGAAGAACTAATACAGCCATCTTTAGGCCTAATTTAGCAGTTGTTTGTTTATATTAGGCCAACGTAATATAAGGTTTAGTTGTTGAATTCTTTCTCCTGCCCTTTGCAAAGTCAAACAAAACGTGATCTTCTGGCTCTAAACAGTCCAAAATTGTACGTTGCAACAAGTATCATAACTTGTGTATGACAGGATGAGCTAGAGTGATGTCCTTGCAACACGCTAGGAAAACAATGTGTGTTAAAATGAGTCTCGTTTTCTGTTGCAGACGAGATGCTTGCTGTCGAGGGCGGTAAGTACACATGGCCTGTGTGTGTATCTCTCTCTGCTGGGTACCTCATGGATAGTCTGGACGGGTCAATGTTGTTCTTTATCACCATAACTATCCTGGCCATGTGGCTGGGAGCGTCGAGGGCCATGTGGCTGGGAGCGTCGCTGGGCGTCTTAGCAAAACCAGTTGTGGTGTTACCAACACTCTTCTTATTTCACCTGCTGAATGTTTACACAGTAATACACACACTAACAACCATGAGGCGGTTACATCATGAGAACAGTTATGTGTATATTGGTGGATTCTCATGGCTGCACCCGCTGTGTAACTATTTATATAATAAATATATAAGACCAGGTATAGCTTATTAAACATATAAACCGAGCTGTGGTATTCCTTAATGTGTATAGCGAAGTTTTGCTGAGGTTTATAGATGCTGGTGTTTTGTTCAGTGTGACTAGCGGGAGGATTGCTTCTCCTTGTGCCAACGACTTGTTGTGGCAAGCAGGTATCAAGCAAGTAATAAGCAGGTATCAAGCAAGTAATAAGCAGGTATCAAGCAAGTAATAAGCAGGTATCAAGCAAGTAATAAGCAGGTATCAAGCAAGTAATAAGCAGGTATCAAGCAAGTAATAAGCAGGTATCAAGCAAGTAATAAGCAGGTATCAAGCAGGTATCAAGCAAGTAATAAGCAGGTATCAAGCAAGTAATAAGCAGGTATCAAGCAAGTAATAAGCAGGTATCAAGCAAGTAATAAGCAGGTATCAAGCAGGGATGAAGGAGCATGTTTTATTGGTGATTTAATTATCTTCGGTCTTGAGGGGGAACACTATATTATATCTATTCTTCAGACTGTTAGTTTAAGGATTAATTTAATGTAAGTTTTATAGAAAATTAGTGAACAGGTGACGTGGCAAATTCGTATTTTGTATGAGACTTCACGACACTCAAATTTCTTTGTCTGACTGACTGAGGTAAATTATGATTCCTATACTAACGATGCAACAGCATTTACAGCTTGGTACACTAGAAGTTACTTGAGTCGGGAATTTCCGACAGTAGGATCATCACAGGATCAACATTATCAACGTAGGATCATCACAGGATCAACATTATCAACGTAGGATCATCACAGGATCAACATTATCAACGTAGGATCATCACAGGATCAACATTATCAACGTAGGATCATCACAGGATCAACATTATCAACGTAGGATCATCACAGGATCAACATTATCAACGTAGGACCATCACAGGATCAACATTATCAACGTAGGATCATCACAGGATCAACATTATCAACGTAGGATCATCACAGGATCAACATTATCAACGTAGGATCAACACAGAATCTCCTGGTTATTGCCTCCTTGATATTTTCCCTTTTCTCGTTACTTGTGACCTTGAGTGACGGGTTTGAGTAGTAACGCAACCGTCGTACTAGTAATAGTACTAACGCACCCGTCATATGGAATTAGTGTCTAATCCCGTATAACTTCAATATATCGAGGTGTCAAAAATACAATTATGAGGAGAAAACTTTTTAATCATAGCACACGGAAGAGACACAAGAAGCCCTGTTCAAGAAGCAGTGAGTGAACGGTACCCTGCAACCACTTACAACATCGGGGTATCGAACACCGGCCTGTAAGAAGCGAGGCTGTACACCAACCAGTCCAAGCGGGTGGACTCAATAAAGCGAGATGTGGGCTTACCATCATGACAAATGACTCGCAGCTTATAAGAAGTCCTTTTAGTCACCGTGGCAAGCGAGGACTTAGTTCTTGACAGCTAATCCTCCTAGAAGAACGTACGCGGGAAACTTTGGGAATTGGATTATACGAGATAAATGAGATTAAAACTTTCTGTACGATGCTTCCTCGACGAGTATATAAATATGTACTCGGGTACTCGTCTGTTTGTACTCGTGTAGAGATCAGGTTTAGCTCTTGTACCCAGCTGCCTTGTCGAGTGAAGGTACTCGAATGTGGAGATCGTCAAAAGTTGTTATACTAGTTTGAATTTGGTTTTAAGTAGGCTTCGACTACCTCCTCCTTGTCTGGGTCATTCCCTTTGGTCAGCTGTGGTGGTAACAATGGTTCGAGGCCTCCCTGCCCTGCTCCACCAGGGGGCCAGATCAGCTGCCACCTATTCCTCCCCAGGAAGGCGCTTGAAACAAACGTGTTTTACCGTGATTACGCTAAACGAACCAAGCGCTCGTTAACGCAGTTGTGTCCACGTCTTGATTAACAAGACCAGAGACCATCTTGTTACCCTTGTGTGGTTCTCCTGTAATGTTTAACGACGCTCAACCTCGTTCTAACACACGTTCATATGCCAAGAATTTGATTACATGTATTTTTGATTTTGAAGATGGTGAAAAAGGCGGTGAAGGTGTTTGTATCCGATAAGAAGGTGATGCGAATGTGACTCTTGTATCAAGTCATGTTCTACTTTATATTTATGAACATACAATGGGAACTATCAGGAGGAAGCGCCAAGCCATTACGACCATATAACACTGGAAAGGGATCAGGATAAGGATTTGGGATGGGACCGAGGGGGGGGGGGGCGGAGGAATGGTGCCCAATCACTTGGACAGTCGAGGATTGAACGCCGACCTGCATGAAGCGAGACCGTCGCTTTAACGTCGGGCGTCAGTTGTAGAAAAACTTTGTTTGGAGGATTTGAACCTTTGCACTGGGTACTGTCAAATAACACGCGTAATTTCCTCCCCTCCCCCCCCCCGTTCTATCCAAATCCTTATCCTGACCCCTTCCAAGTGGTATATAGTCGTAATGGCTTGGCACTTTCTCCCTGATAGTTCCCTTCCCTCCCAAGCACACACCTTAGACAACTACACCACGACATGGTCAAAACAATGCAACCTGGGATGTTACCATGTCATGGTGTAGTACTCACCTTGTTGTGCTTGCGGGGGTTGAGCTCTGGCTCTTGGGTCCCGCCTCTCAACTGTCAGTCAACTGGTGTACAGGTTCCTGAGCCTACTGGGCTCTATCATATTTACACTTGAAACTGTGTATGGAGTCAGCCTCCACCACATCACTGCCTAATGCATTCCATTTGTCAACTACTCTGACACTGAAAAAATTATTTCTAATGTCCCTGTGGGCACATGTATGTTAGTGTATGTGAGTGGTGGCAGTGTATGTTGGTGTATGTGGTGACAGTATACTCCACATCATGATGCCAGTAATTCACCAACACACCTCGTAGATTGACAAACGTCAAATTTGACGTATCTCTGCCTAACCCATTGAAATCAATCCTCATTAGTAGGTAGTGAGGAGCCGTCAATTTTACCGTGCCCTTAATCTCGCCAAAGCACTGTGATTTTGCCGTTGGCGCCAGTAGCGTCAAAAGTGTCATGCATTAAATGTGAGGACAGGAAGATTCTGTATTTAATGTAACTAAAGCGTTAAAACTTCGGTGAGGATATTAAAACCCTTTTTATTAGCTGTAATTTATTATTATTATTATTAGCAGACGTCTATTGTTGCATAATATGACGAAGTGATAACATATGTTGCAATATTCAGTAGCTCTGGTAGAATACATTTAATTAAGTAAGTGACTGAGTAGTTTCATGGTATATTTGTTTAATATTGATATTGTGCACTGTGAAGCCTTGCTGGTGGGGGGGGGGGGGTCACACACACACACACACACACACACACACACACACACACACACACACACACACACACACACACACACACACACACACACACACCATGTGAGAAAGATCGGAACAGAGATCGGGACAGAGAAAAAGATCTGGGAGTTGATATCACTCCAAACCTGTCTCCTGAAGCCCACATCAAAAGAATAACATCAGCGGCCTATGCGAGGTATAGTGTTCTAACATCAGAACTGCTTTCAGAAACCTGTGTAAGGAATCCTTCAGAACCTTGTATACCACATATGTAAGGTCAATCCTGGAGTATGCAGCCCCAGCATGGAGTCCGTACCTAGTCAAGCACAAGACGAAGCTGGAAAAAGTTCAGAGATATGCCACTAGGTTAGTCCCAGAACTAAGAGGCATGAGTTATAAGGACAGACTACGTGAACTGCACCTCACGTCGCTGGAAGACAGAAGAGCTATGGGAGACATAATCACCACATACAAAATTCTCAGGGGAATTGACAGGGTGGACAAGGATGGATTATTTAACACGGGTGGCACACGCACAAGGGGACACAGGTGGAAGCTGAGTACCCAAATGAGCCACAGAGACATTAGAAAGAACTTTTTCAGTGTCAGAGTAGTTAGTAAATGGAATGCACTAGGAAGTGATGTAGTGGAGGCTGACTCCATACACAGTTCCAAATGTAAATATGACAGAACCCAGTAGGCTCAGGAATCTGTACATCAGTTGATTGACGGTTGAGAGGCGGGACCAAAGAGCCAGAGCTCAACCCCCGCAGACACAACTAGGTGAGTACACACACACACACACACACGTAAAGCAAATTCTATTCATAATTTTAAAACTAGGTATGATAGGGAAATAGGACCGGGGTCATTTCTGTAAACAACCGATGGCTGGAAAGGCGGGATCCAAGAGTCAATGCTCGATCCTGCAGACACAAATATGTGAGTACACACACACACACACACACACACACACACACACACACACACACACACACACACACACACACACACACACACACACACACACACACTGAGAGGAAAGACACACGAGGACATGTTTCTGCATGTCACGACAGGAGCAATTAAGCCATGCCTGTCACTGATTTATGCCAGGGAGTTGGTGATGGTGTTATAACATAATGCAAGGCAGTTTCACCTCAGTTGTACCTCTTGGTGTGTGTAGGAGCAGTTAAGGAAGATTAGATTAGGTAAAGGAACGTCCAATGGAACTAAACCAAACCACATGGAATATAAGGTCTTTATAAGAGCATATGAAATAGGAATTAAGGAATACCAACATCACAGCAGAACTTAAAGAAAGTGAGGATGGCCTATTTAGAGGCAATGGAAAATGCATGAAAATGCGGAGGAGGAGAGAATGAGAGATTAGAACACTGCAAAAGAGGCAGCTTCTCTTGGAAGGCAATTTCAGGAAATACAGGAGAGGATAGAGGACAGTAATGAGGTCCTCGAGGACTAAAAGGTTACATTTTTAACAGGAATGAAGAACGCTGCGTAAAAACCATGACGCAATTGGAGGAAGTGAAGGAGAAAAATCCCAAAAAGGAAGGAAACTGCGAATGCGTTAGAAAACAGAATAAAAACATTCGAAGAGGGAAGATAAAACAAGAAAGGAAGGAAGTAGGGAAATGGAGGAGATAATCAAGCAGTTAAAGACTGTAACTGAAGGATGAGGAACAAGACTAGATAAAGCCTTTACTGAAGTAGATAAAGACTGACAGAAAGTAGATTAAGTCAACAGTGAGATAAGAAACACTGAAATCACAGTAACGTGATATCCCGCCAAACACAACGAACTACAACGTCGCTACAACGTTCCAACAACTTTTAACACCTATCAAGTTGTAACAACGTTATAACAAGTTGTAACAAGGGAATGATAGGGATTGTTATGTTGTGTGTTTACAGGGATATATCACTGAGGAAATCAACTAGGGCTCTAGGTGGTAGAGTGGTCTAGTGGTAGAGTACGCGACTGGCAATGCCGAGGTCATAGGTTTGCACCCATCTTTAGTCGCAGAACTATAGAAAGAACTGCGATAATCTACAATCTACCAGAACCAGGAGGAAGCACATGGCAAGAGAGGAGCAAGGAAAACCAAAATGAAATAATGGAAAATCGTCACAAAATTTAAGCCAGAGAGATAGCGATGAAAATGGAGCACTTGTGTAGACTAGGTAGGTTTCAGAATAATATAAATAGGCCAGTAAAATTTATCCTTAACAACAGTCCAGTTAAATACACATACCAGCTGAAAAAGTAGTGTTTTAGGGATGACGGGAAGAATCATAATATATTGATTAACCAAGATGTCATCGTGAAATATTAAACACATACTAGGCACAATAGCTAGAAAGCATAGTCCTAGAGCTAAATTATCTCTTCTAGAAGGCACGGATAAACACATTTATGTATGCACAAACACACCTACACCTACACAAACACACATGGGAGTAGGTTTGGTTTTAATATATAGTACAAATCGACTACCAGTCCCATCACGGCAGTCATTTACCACGTGTCCTTCTAATATACTTAATATATATATACATCTAAATATACCTTCTAATATGCTTAATATATATACATCTAATATACCTTCTAATGTACAGTACTTAAATTCCTAATGAAGTTCAAACTTGAAGTAAATTTCGTCTATGTAACTAAGAGATACACCTCATTTAGGATATCGCAGGTATTGTAGGATATCTTGTAGGACATCGTAGGTATTGTAGGATATCTTGTAGTACATTGTAGGTATTGTAGGATATCTTGTAGGATATTGCAGGTATTGTAGGATATCTTGTAGGACATCGCAGATATAGTAGGATATCTTGTAGGACATCGCAGGTATTGTAGGATATCTTGTAAATTATCGTAGATATTGTAGGATATCTTGTAGGACATCGCAGGTGATGTAGGATATCTCGTTCCCTTGCATATTATTTTACTGACTCCTGACCATCAATTACAAAGACTGTGTTGTCTCAGGTGGGTAGTTAACAGCAGGACTACTGCCACCCTCCCGTGCTGCCTCTTCCCCTTCACAGAAAGCATCTTGGCGAACACATATTCACATGTACAATAGTTCCAGTCCTCCACATGAGGTTCCCACAGGGGTACTGGAGTGCACACACACACACACACACACACACACACACACACACACACACACACACACACACACACACACACACACACACACACATGGAATGGAATGGAATGCATTAGGAAGCAATGTGGTGGAGGCTGACTCCATACACAGTTTCAAGTGTAGATATGATAGAGCCCAATAGGCTCAGGAACCTGTACACCTGTTGATTGACGGTTGAGAGGCGGGACCAAAGAGCCAGAGCTCAACCCCCGCAAGTACAACTAGGTGAGTACAACTAGGTGAGTACACACACACACACACAGTTGATTAACAGTTGAGAGGCGGGACCAAAGAGCCAGAGCTCAACCCCCGCAAGCACAACTAGATAAGTACAACTAGGTAACTAGGTAAGTGCACTCACACCTGTCTTTGCACATCAGGCCAATAAGACTGAACAATACAATCATTTCATGCCACGAGTAAATATTCTTCCAATTGTATATGGCAATTTAATCGTTTCCTTGTTTAGTTTCGCCAGAAACATGTGGCAAGTGTCCTCTTACTTGCCACGTGTTTTAAGAACACCTGCATCACGTTGTTTACAACTCTGGCTTTGAAATAACACGGTAACAATCTTGTTTAAGTTATTCTAAACATGTAAATTTGATGTACACTGTTGTGTACTTGTTCAGTCCAGCCAGAATCGTAACGAGTTGTATAAGTCGTTAGGGATAAAGGCTCTGATTGTGGTTGCTTGAAACCACTCAACTGCCAAGTCCACTACGGGTTCACCACAGCCCGTGCTACTTGGAACTTTTTGTACCAGGTAGTGAATCTTAAACAACAACAACAACTCAACTGCCTCTAACAATATTCTCACTTATTTATAGTCCGTACAATATTCAGTCACCCCAACACACTCCAAGTAGCTATTAATTCATCCCCAGACAATCCAAAGAACTATTCCTTCACACACAGTCTCCCTCTTAACTACTAACACACATGTGCTCTGGGCCTGACAAGCACAAGCACACACCTTCCGTCACTGTGTCTCACGTGGCCACATGTACTCAAACTCTACACATTACCTACATACACATGCTCGGTCCTTATACATTTCTTCACTTGGAAACCAGAAAAGAAATTCCATTAACAAGCTCATTCATGGCTGGCTAAACGGGCAGATTTTGTTAGGAGCGTGGGGCCGCCGGCACCAGCGGGAGCGTGGGGCCGCCGGCACCAGCGGGAGCGTGGGGCCGCCGGCACCAGCGGGAGCGTGGGGCCGCCAGCACCAGCGGGAGCGTGGGGCCGCCAGCACCAGCGGGAGCGTGGGGCCGCCAGCACCAGCGGGAGCGTGGGGCCGCCAGCACCAGCGGGAGCGTGGGGCCGCCGGCACCAGCGGGAGCGTGGGGCCGCCAGCACCAGCGGGAGCGTGGGGCCGCCGGCACCAGCGGGAGCGTGGGGCCGCCGGCACCAGCGGGAGCGTGGGGCCGCCAGCACCAGCGGGAGCGTGGGGCCGCCAGCACCAGCGGGAGCGTGGGGCCGCCGGCACCAGCGGGAGCGTGGGGCCGCCGGCACCAGCGGGAGCGTGGGGCCGCCGGCACCAGCGGGAGCGTGGGGCCGCCAGCACCAGCGGGAGCGTGGGGCCGCCAGCACCAGCGGGAGCGTGGGGCCGCCAGCACCAGCGGGAGCGTGGGGCCGCCGGCACCAGCGGGAGCGTGGGGCCGCCGGCACCAGCGGGAGCGTGGGGCCGCCAGCACCAGCGGGAGCGTGGGGCCGCCAGCACCAGCGGGAGCGTGGGGCCGCCAGCACCAGCGGGAGCGTGGGCCGCCAGCACCAGCGGGAGCGTGGGGCCGCCGGCACCGGCGGGAGCGTGGGGCCGCCAGCACCAGCGGGAGCGTGGGGCCGCCAGCACCAGCGGGAGCGTGGGGCCGCCAGCACCAGCGGGAGCGTGGGGCCGCCGGCACCGGCGGGAGCGTGGGGCCGCCAGCACCAGCGGGAGCGTGGGGCCGCCAGCACCAGCGGGAGCGTGGGGCCGCCGGCACCGGCGGGAGCGTGGGGCCGCCAGCACCAGCGGGAGCGTGGGGCCGCCAGCACCAGTGGGAGCGTGGGGCCGCCAGCACCAGTGGGAGCGTGGGGCCGCCGGCACCAGCGGGAGCGTGGGGCCGCCAGCACCAGCGGGAGCGTGGGGCCGCCGGCACCGGCGGGAGCGTGGGGCCGCCAGCACCAGCGGGAGCGTGGGGCCGCCAGCACCAGTGGGAGCGTGGGGCCGCCAGCACCAGTGGGAGCGTGGGGCCGCCGGCACCAGCGGGAGCGTGGGGCCGCCAGCACCAGCGGGAGCGTGGGGCCGCCGGCACCAGCGGGAGCCAGTGAGGGCCGCCAGCACCAGCGGGAGCCAGTGAGGGCCGCCAGCACCAGCGGGAGCGTGGGGCCGCCAGCACCAGCGGGAGCGTGGGGCCGCCAGCACCAGCGGGAGCCAGCGAGGGCCGCAAGCACCGGCGGGAGCCAGCTAGGGCCGCAAGCACCGGCGGGAGCCAGCTAGGGCCGCCAGCACCAGCGGGAGCCAGCGAGGGCCGCAAGCACCAGCGGGAGCCAGCTAGGGTAACAAGCACCAGCGGGAGCCAGCTAGGGTAACAAGCACCAGCGGGAGCCAGCTAGGGTAACAAGCACCAGCGGGAGCCAGCTAGGGCCGCCAGCACCAGCGGGAGCCAGCGAGGGCCGCAAGCACCAGCGGGAGCCAGCTAGGGCCGCAAGCACCGGCGGGAGCCAGCGAGGGCCGCAAGCACCAGCGGGAGCCAGCTAGGGTAACAAGCACCAGCGGGAGCCAGATAGGGCCGCCAGCACCAGCGGGAGCCAGCGAGGGCCGCAAGCACCAGCGGGAGCCAGCTAGGGTAACAAGCACCAGCGGGAGCCAGCGAGGGCCGCAAGCACCAGCGGGAGCCAGCTAGGGTAACAAGCACCAGCGGGAGCCAGCGAGGGCCGCAAGCACCAGCGGGAGCCAGCGAGGGCCGCAAGCACCAGCGGGAGCCAGCTAGGGCCGCAAGCACCAGCGGGAGCCAGCGAGGGCCGCAAGCACCAGCGGGAGCCAGCTAGGGTAACAAGCACCAGCGGGAGCCAGCTAGGGTAACAAGCACCAGCGGGAGCCAGCTAGGGTAACAAGCACCAGCGGGAGCCAGATAGGGCCGCCAGCACCAGCGGGAGCCAGCGAGGGCCGCCAGCACCAGCAGGAGCCAGCGAGGGCCGCCAGCACCAGCAGGAGCCAGCGAGGGCCGCCAGCACCAGCAGGAGCCAGCGAGGGCCGCCAGCACCGGCGGGAACCAGCTAGGGTAACACACACACGCCCCGCCGCTGCACGGCCTTTTTCCTGCAGAAGCACTTAAGAACGGCGTCTCGACCCCGCTGACAGGAAGCCGCGCCCAGTTGTCTGGGACAGTCGCCCTTGTTACACCGCCCACCTGCAACAGGAGACACCCGGTCACACCTCGTTTGTCACCGTCCCACCTGCGGGAGAAAACTAGTTAACGACTCCACCAGAGGACTCGGCTACGAGCTCCTCGCCTCCCTGGGATATTGGTATTGTCTCCTGGTGACACCTTAATGTGTCTCTCTTGTGAGACACACATTAAGGTGTCTTCCTTAACGACCGGAGACAACCGAAGCAGTCTTGCATTTCCCCACAAGTGGAAGGAGAAGAAGTACCACTTGACGTGTTACTATGCTTTGCAGTGTGACTCCCTAGACCTGCCTCAGGCAACAAGTCCATAGGGAACTATCATAGGCGTCTAACCACCCCAAAGACCTATGTTAATTCTTATCACATAATGGAGTATAAAAAGGCATCATCTCAAAATCGTCTTATATTTTTTTTGTTTCATAAAACATTTAATAATTTGTGTTTTATCTCAAATACAATTGAATATTGTTATGGTTTGTACACAAGTTAGCCATTTATGGCTCATTGGTAATTAGGCTAATTAGGTTTACAGAGCGTGATGTAAATATATATAATTACCCACGTAAGCAAAGCATCAATCTGACCTAGGACTAACTATACACAAAACCATATATATATATATATATATATATATATATATATATATATATATATATATATATATATATATATATATATATATATATATATATATATATATGAAACACACAAAACAAAACATGAAACAAAGAATCTTATCATCAAGAATAAGAGGAGAGCGTGAGAAAGGTCCCGCAGAAGGAAGTAGCTAAGAAGATAACTCTCTTAAGAAAATGATTAAGACAGGGTAGAAACAAGTCATGTGAAATGGGAAGTGGGATAAAGGATAACTGGAGGTGGGGGTGAACAGGGGTGTGAGGGGGATAGTAGAGGTGGGGGGGGCACCTCTTCCCTCCCCCCTTCTCACCCCCCCCCCCCGAACTCTACACCAGAATCAGTAATATTTTCGCTTTGCTTTGCAATGTGATCCCTGTTGTATAGCATTATCATAAATCATTTTACAGCTGCGCTCAGCATCACCAGTCACGGGAACTTTAGGCCTCCTGTATCCAATTTCTGCAATACGAGTCGTGTATAATGTGTTGATCAAATTACCTGGCCCATATCCAATTTCTGCAACCCGTTCCCTAAACCTGATAGTATCTATAGCTACTGTTTAGATTATGTGCAAAATAGTAACAGTTATAGGTCAAAAAACACGTTTTAAACTATTGTAATTATGCAGGTTATAGCAAAAACTGAAATGCATTAATCAGGAACCTAACCTATTGTAACTGCCCGAGGCTAAAATAAGCAATCCACGACCTACAATATCCTCGGCTTGCATGAACAATTATGTGCCTATACGAGCAATTCTTTGCCTATATAAGCCATTATAAGCCTATATAAAGAATCCTAGACCAAGGTAGACCATCCAAGGTCTAAATAAGCAATCTTAGGCCGTAAACAATCGTAGCCCGGATGCAATCATGATGGTGGACGAGACACTGGAAATTTACGTTTCCCATCTAATGAAAAGAGCCTTGGGCCACCTTGGGCCACCTTGGGCCACCGTGGGCCACCGTGGGCCACCGTGGGCCACCTTGGGCCACCTTGGGCCACCTTGGGTCCACCTTGGGCATTTTTGTCAGTGTAGGCTTACTATCCCCAACTGAGTTGACTAGAGATGGTGCTCCTGGTGTAAACGGGTCAACTGGTGTAAACTGGGGTCAACTGGCGTAAACTGGGGTCAACTGGCGTAAACTGGTGTAAACTGGGGTCAACTGGCGTAAACTGGTGTAAACTGGGGTCAACTGGCGTAAACTGGGGTCAACTGGCGTAAACTGGGGTCAACTGGCGTAAACTGGGGTCAACTGGCGTAAACTGGTGTAAACTGGGGTCAACTGGTGTAAACTGGGGTCAATTAGTGTAAACTGGGGTCAACTGATGTAAATTGGGGTCATCTGGTGTAAACTGGCGTAAACTGGGGTCAACTGGTGTAAACTGGGGTCAACTGGTGTAAACTGGGGTCAACTGGCGTAAACTGGGGTCAGCTGGTGTAAACTGGGGTCAACTGGCGTAAATTGGGGTCAAATGGCGTAAACTGGGGTCAACGGGTGTAAACTGGGGTCAACTGGTGTAAACTGGGGTCAACTGGCGTAAACTGGGGTCAACTGGCGTAAACTGGGGTCAACTGGCGTAAACTGGGGTCAACTGGCGTAAACTGGGGTCAACTGGCGTAAACTGGGGTCAACTGGCATAAACTGGGGTCAACTGGCGTAAACTGGGGTCAACTGGTGTAAACTGGGGTCAACTGGGGTCAACTGGCGTAAACTGGGGTCAACTGGCGTAAACTGGGGTCAAATGGCGTAAACTGGGGTCAACTGGCGTAAACTGGGGTCAACTGGCGTAAACTGGGGTCAACTGGCGTAAGCTGGGGTCAACTGGCGTAAACTGGGGTCAACTGGCGTAAACTGGGGTCAACTGGCGTAAACTGGGGTCAACTGGTGTAAACTTTGTAAACAGGGGTCAACTGGTGTAAACTGGGGTCAACTGGTGTAAACTGGGGTCAACTGGTGTAAACTGGAGTCAACTGGTGTAAACTGGAGTCAACTGGTGTAAACTGGGGTCAACTGGCGTAAACTGGGGTCAACTGGTGTAAACTAGGGTCAACTGGTGTAAACAGGGGTCAACTGGTGTAAACTGGGGTCAACTGGTGTAAACTTGTGTAAACAGGGGTCAACGGGTGTAAACTGGGGTCAACTGGTGTAAACTGGTGTAAACAGAGGTCAACTGGCGTAAACAGAGGTCAACTGGCGTAAACTGGGGTCAACTGGCGTAAACTGGGGTCAACTGGTGTAAACTGGGGTCAATTGGTGTAAACTGGGGTCAACTGGTGTAAACTGGGGTCAACCGGTGTAAACTGGGGTCAACTGGTGTAAACTTGGGTCAACTGGTGTAAACTGGGGTCAACTGGTGTAAACTGGGATCAACTGGTGTAAACTGGGATCAACTGGTGTAAACTGGGATCAACTGGTGTAAACTGGGGTCAACTGGTGTAAACAGGGGTCAACTGGTGTAAACTGGTGTAAACTGGGGTCAACTGGTGTAAACTGGGATCAACTGGTGTAAACTGGGGTCAACTGGTGTAAACAGGGGTCAACTGGTGTAAACTGGGGTCAACTGGTGTAAACTGGGGTCAACTTGTGTAAACTGGGGTCAACTGGGGTCAACTCACCTAGCCTGGGCACGCAGCGGCCCTGGGCATCGATGAACTGGTCAGGGTCACAGGTGCACGCGCCCACCACCTCGGACACGACGAACTTACAGAAGCTGAACTTGTTCACTGCCCGGCACTGTGCGTTGTTGTAGCACATGGCCCCCACCACGCTGGCTGTGGGGGAGGGAGGTGGGGTGAGTGTGGGCCCCCAGCACGCTGGCTGTGGGGGAGGGAGGTGGGGTGAGTGTGGGCCCCCACCACGCTGGCTGTGGGGGAGGGAGGTGGGGTGAGTGTGGGCCCCCACCACGCTGGCTGTGGGGGAGGAAGGTGGGGTGAGTGTGGGCCCCCACCACGCTGGCTGTGGGGGAGGGAGGTGGGGTGAGTGTGGGCCCCCACCACGCTGGCTGTGGGGGAGGGAGGTGGGGTGAGTGTGGGCCCCCACCACGCTGGCTGTGGGGGAGGGAGGTGGGGTGAGTGTGGGCCCCCACCACGCTGGCTGTGGGGGAGGGAGGTGAGGTGAGTGTGGGCGCCCACCACGCTGGCTGTGGGGGAGGGAGGTGGGGTGAGTGTGGGCCCCCACCACGCTGGCTGTGGGGGAGGGAGGTGAGGTGAGTGTGGGCGCCCACCACGCTGGCTGTGGGGGAGGGAGGTGGGGTGAGTGTGGGCCCCCACCACGCTGGCTGTGGGGGAGGGAGGTGGGGTGAGTGTGGGCCCCCACCACGCTGGCTGTGGGGGAGGAAGGTGGGGTGAGTGTGGGCCCCCACCACGCTGGCTGTGGGGGGGGGGGAAGGTGGGGTGAGTGTGGGCCCCCACCACGCTGGCTGTGGGGGAGGGAGGTGGGGTGAGTGTGGGCCCCCACCACGCTGGCTGTGGGGGAGGAAGGTGGGGTGAGTGTGGGCCCCCACCACGCTGGCTGTGGGGGAGGGAGGTGGGGTGAGTGTGGGCCCCCACCACGCTGGCTGTGGGGGAGGGATGTGGGGTGAGTGTGGGCCCCCACCACGCTGGCTGTGGGGGAGGGAGGTGGGGTGAGTGTGGGCCCCCACCACGCTGGCTGTGGGGGAGGAAGGTGGGGTGAGTGTGGGCCCCCACCACGCTGGCTGTGGGGTGGGAAGGTGGGGTGAGTGTGGGCCCCCACCACGCTGGCTTTGGGGGAGGGAGGTGGGGTGAGTGTGGGCCCCCACCACGCTGGCTGTGGGGGAGGAAGGTGGGGTGAGTGTGGGCCCCCACCACGCTGGCTGTGGGGGAGGGAGGTGGGGTGAGTGTGGGCCCCCACCACGCTGGCTGTGGGGGAGGGATGTGGGGTGAGTGTGGGCCCCCACCACGCTGGCTGTGGGGGAGGGAGGTGGGGTGAGTGTGGGCCCCCACCACGCTGGCTGTGGGGGAGGGAGGTGGGGTGAGTGTGGGCCCCCACCACGCTGGCTGTGGGGGAGGGATGTGGGGTGAGTGTGGGTCCCCACCACGCTGGCTGTGGGGGAGGGAGGTGGGGTGAGCGTGGGCCCCCAGCACGCTGGCTGTGGGGGAGGGAGGTGGGGTGAGTGTGGGCCCCCACCACGCTGGCTATGGGGGGGGGGGAGGTGGGCAGGAAGCTGTACTGGAACCTGTATTATTCCTGTATTATATATTGGGTTCCCGGTCTAATTATAAAAGGTGAAGACTGTCTCTTTCTCCCACCGACTATACAGCTTGTATATATATACACCCTCGCCTATACAAATACAAGTTATGCAAATTTAATCATACTAAAGACTTGCATTCCAATTCTATACAAAGTATTGAACGTAATTGATCATTTAAAGACGAAAGTATTCTGTTTAGTCAGTTGGTGTGCAAAACTGTGTGTGAAATTGTTTATTTGGCTGGGAATCGATTCATTGTGTGTTAAGATGGTTTGAGTGGGATTAATGACTGAAGTTGTTGTTAGAGAAAGAGAGGGTATAGGAGAAGTTCAGAGGTGTGTGTATGTGCGTGCGTGTGTGTAATTACCTAAGTGTAGTTACAGGATGAGATCTACGCTCGTGGTGTCCCGTCTTCCCAGCACTCTTTGTCATATAACGCTTTGAAACTACTGACGGTCTTGGCCTCCACCACTCTCTCACCTTGTTCCAACCGTCTACCACTCTGTTTGCGAAAGTGATTTTTCTTATATTTCTTCGGCGTCTTTGTTAGCTAGTTTATATCTATGACCTCTTGTTCTTGAAAGTTCCAGGCCTCAGGAAATCTTCCCTATCGATTTTATCAATTCCTGTTACAATTTTGTATGCAGTGATCATATCACCTCTTTTTCTTGTCTTCTAGTTTTGGGATATTTAATGCCTCTATCCTCTCCTCGTAGCTCTTGCCCTTCAGTTCTGGAAGCTACTTAATGCCATGTCTTTGCACCTTTTCCAGTTTGTTGATGTGCTTCTTAAGATATGGGCACCACTCAACCGCTGCATATTCCAGCTTTGGCTTAACAAAAGTTGTGAACAATTTCTTTAGTATATCGCCATACATGTATTTAAAAGCAATTCTGAAGTTAGAAAGCGTGGCATAGGCCCCTCGTAGAACGTTCTTTATGTGGTCCTCAGGTGATAGTTTTCTATTTAAAACCACCCCTAGATCTCTTTCTTTATCAGAACTCTTTAAAGATTTCTCACATAATATATAGGTTGTGTGGGGTCTATGTTCTCCTATTCCACATTCCATAACATGACATTTATTAACATTAAATTCCATTTGCTAAGTGGTGCTCCATATACTTATTTTGTCCAGGTCATCTTGAAGGGCATGACAATCATTCAAGTCTCTTATCCTTCCTATTATCTTAGCATCATCAGCAAACATGTTCATATAATTCTGTATTCCATCTGGTAGATCATTTATGTAGATGTGTGTGTGTTTGTGTGTGTGTGTGTGTGTGTGTGTGTGTGTGTGTGTGTGTGTGTGTGTGTGTGTGTACTCACCTAGTTGTGTTTGCGGGGGTTGAGCTCTGGCTCTTTGGTCCCGCCTCTCAACCGTCAATCAACAGGTGTACAGATTCCTGAGCCTATTGGGTTCTATAAATTCACACACAAAATGTGTGTGTGTGTGTGTGTGTGTGTGTGTGTGTGTGTGTGTGTGTGTGTGTGTGTGTGTGTGTGAGTGTGCGGTGTGTGTGTGTGTGTACTCACCTAGTTGTACTTAACTAGTTGTGCTTGCGGGGGTTGAGCTCTGGCTCTTTGGTCCCGCCTCTCAACCGTCAGTCAACTGGTGTACAGGTTCCTGGGCCTATTGGGCTCTATCATATCTACATTTGAAACTGTGTATGGAGTCAGCCTCCACCACATCACTTCCTAGTGCATTCCATTTACTACCTTCTCTGACACTGAAAAAATTCTTTCTAACGTCCCTGTGGTTCATTTGGGCACTCAGCTTCCACCTGTGTCCCCGTGTTCGCGTCCCACTCGTGTTAAATAATCCATCCTTGTCCACCATGTCAATTCCCCCTGAGAATTTTGTATGTGGTGAGGTGACTCACTTATCACTACTACCTTACTCACTCTTTCCTCGTAACTCATGCCTCTTGGTTCTGGGACTAGCCAAGTGGCATACCTATACACTTTTCCAGCTTCATCTTGTGCTCCATTCCTTACCATGGAGCCCGTACCTTGTGACAAGGTACGGGCTCCATGCTGGGGCCGCATACTCCAGGATTGGTCTTACATACGTGGTATACAAAGTTCTGAAGGATTCCTTACAAAGGTTCCTGAAGGCAGTTCTGATGATAACCAGCCTCGCATACGCCGCCGAAGTTTATCTTTTGATATGGGCTTCAGGAGACAGGTTTGGCGTGATATCAACTCCTAGATCTTAATCTCTGTTTCATGAAGGACTTCATCTCCCTTTCGATATCCTGTGTCTGGCCTGCTATTTCCTCCGCCTAGTTTCATTACCTTACATCTACTTGGGTTGAACTTTAGTAGCCATTTGTTGGACCATTCAGTCAGTCTGTCTAGGTCATCTTGTAGCCTCCTACTATCATCCTGTCTTAATCCTCCTCATAATTTTTGTATCATCAGCAAACAATGAGAGGAACGATTCTATTCCCTCTGGGAGATCAATTACATATATCAGAAACAGTATAGATCCAAGGACTGACTCCTGCGGGACTCCACTGGCGACGTCTCGCCAATCTGAGACCTCACCCCTCACAGTGACTCGCATGTGTGTGTGCGTGCGTGTGCTTGTGTGCATGTGTTTGTGTGCACGTGCGCGTGTGTCCGTGGAGGTCTCACCGTGAATGCAGGCCAGGTTGAGGTAGCTGGTGAGGGGAGGTAGACAGGTGCACAAGGAGTCGCTGCACACGGAGTTTGGCGTCACGGCTGTGCACTGGTTGTTTGACGTGCACTGACCTCCCAGGATCTGTGGGAGAGATGGTGTGCACCCGTCACCCTGGGGATGGTGATGTGTGGCTGGCATGGCACCACACAACATGGTGATGGGTAGTCCTACATGACTCTACTTATAATGTATTTTGAGTCAAGTTGTATTCACGTACCGACCAGGTTTATTAGTATCACTGAAATACATAACGATTGTGAAATGTCTTGTAGGAATACGTTCCTTGATGGCTAAGTTGGTCTTAAGTACAGGGAACCACCCTGATCAAGTTCAGCTAAGAGAAAGGTGCTAAGGGTCTCCAGCATCACTGGAGATATATCTCACAGTGGCCAGTCACAGCATCACTGGGGATATATCTCACAGTGGGCAGTCACAGCATCACTGGGGATATATCTCACAGTGGGCAGTCACAGCATCACTGGAGATATATCTCACAGTGGCCAGTCACAGCATCACTGGGGATATATCTCACAGTGGGCAGTCACAGCATCACTGGGGATATATCCCACAGTGGCCAGTCACAGCATCACTGGGGATATATCTCACAGTGACCAGTCACAGCATCACTGGGGATATATCCCACAGTGGCCAGTCACAGCATCACTGGAGATATATCTCACAGTGGCCAGTCACAGCATCACTGGGGATATATCTCACAGTGGCCAGTCACAGCATCACTGGGGATATATCTCACAGTGGCCAGTCACAGCATCACTGGAGATATAGCTCACAGTGGCCAGTCACAGCATCACTGGGGATATATCTCACAGTGGCCAGTCACAGCATCACTGGGGATATATCTCACAGTGGCCAGTCACAGCATCACTGGAGATATATCTCACAGTGGCCAGTCACAGCATCACTGGGGATATATCTCACAGTGGCCAGTCACAGCATCACTGGTAACACAGCACTAGGGAGATGACAAAGAGCATGTCTCCCATGTTGATGACCTGTGGGTGATGCCGCAGCATCCATTATAGACCCTAATCTCTCTTTTCCTCTGGCGTTAAGCAGCTTCCAGGGGATTATTAAACAAACTTGGGCCTCATTTGTTAAATAACACATCAGGTAAACAAGAGATTTGTGACCATCTGAATGAATTATCTTTTTTAACTTTATGAACAATATGATGATTCTATTTTACCTAAAAATCATAATTTAGGGGATTGGCTTGATAAAATCCATTCATCCTGGCTCTTAGTAATATAATAATTTTTGAAGTATTTTTATGTAATTGATACATCAAGAAACATTGTTAAAATTCACAAGGAAAATATACTAACGTTACAGATCAACGAGAAAATCAATTGGAGCAAGTTGATACCTGATCAACCAGGCTGTGACTCATACGTCAGGCTGAGAGCAGCCGCGTCCAACAGCCTGGTTGATCAGTCCGGCAACCAGGAGGCCTGGTCGACGACCGGGCCGCGGGGACGCTAAGCCCCGGAAGCACCTCAAGGTAACCTCAAGGTAAGGAACAGGGGGGATTCGAACCCCCGGGTGCTTCAAAGCTGCGCACCTTACCCCCCTGCACCATGACATGGCATAAGTTATACGACCTGGGATTCCACAGACTCCACAGGACGTCTGGAGTCAATCCTGTGTTTCTTACAACGTAGGGAACGTAGTCAATAAATATTTTGACCAGTCAGGCATTAGACATGAAACTTGCCACCCACAGGTAAGAAGACATGCAGGTGAACAGCCATATAAACTGTGCCACCAAGACAGTCACCTAGACTACTAGTCAAACAGAAAGACATGAGTAAATTGGCTTTAACTGTGGCTAGATGTGTGTTCTGTGCCTTTAACTGTGGCTAGATGTGTGTTCTGTGGCTTTAACTGTGGCTAGATGTGTGTTCTGTGACTTTAACTGTGGCTAGATGTATGTTCTGTGGCTTTAACTGTGGCTAGATGTGTGTTCTGTGACTTTAACTGTGGCTAGATGTGTGTTCTGTGGCTTTAACTGTGGCTAGATGTGTGTTCTGTGACTTTAACTGTGGCTAGATGTATGTTCTGTGGCTTTAACTGTGGCTAGATGTGTGTTCTGTGACTTTAACTGTGGCTAGATGTGTGTTCTGTGACTCTAACTGTGGCTAGATGTGTGTTCTGTGACTTTAACTGTGGCTAGATGTGTGTTCTGTGACTTTAACTGTGGCTAGATGTATGTTCTGTGGCTTTAACTGTGGCTAGATGTGTGTTCTGTGACTTTAACTGTGGCTAGATGTGTGTTCTGTGACTCTAACTGTGGCTAGATGTGTGTTCTGTGACTTTAACTGTGGCTAGATGTGTGTTCTGTGACTTTAACTGTGGCTAGATGTGTGCTCTGTGGCTTTAACTGTGGCTAGATGTGTGTGTTCTGTGGCTAGATGTGTGTTCTGTGACTCTAACTGTGGCTAGATGTGTGTTCTGTGACTTTAACTGTGGCTGTATGTGTGTATTCTGTGGCCTCACCTGTGAGTCCTCACAGCCTGACGGACCCCAAGTGCGGGGGTACTCACACACGCACTCACCACCACGACACACCGACCTCTGCAACAGTGGAGAAGACTGGTGACTGTCAGGGAAGGTTGGTGACTGTCAGGGACGGTTTGGGACTGTCAGGGATGGTTAGTGACTGTCAGAGAAGGTTGGTGACTGTCAGGGACGCTTGGGGACTGTCAGGGATGGTTGGTGACTGTCAGGGACGCTTGGGTACTGTCAGGGATGGTTGGTGACTGTCAGGGACGCTTGGGGACTGTCAGGGATGGTTGGTGACTGTCAGGGAAGGTTGGTGACTGTCAGAGAAGATTGGTGACTGTCAGGGAAGATTGGTGACTGTCAGGGACGCATTGGGACTGTCAGGGATGGTTGGTGACTGTCAGGGAAGGCTGGTGACTGTCAGGGAAGGTTGGGGACTGTCAGGGAAGGCTGGTGACTGTCAGGGAAGGTTGGTGACTATCAGGGATGGTTGGTGACTGTCAGGGAAGGCTGGTGACTGTCAGGGATGGTTGGTGACTGTCAGGGAAGGCTGGTGACTGTCAGGGACGGTTAGGGACTGTCAGGGACGGTTGGGGACTGTCAGGGACGGTTGGTGACTGTCAGGGAAGGATGGTGACTGTCAGGGACGGTTGGGGACTGTCAGGGATGGTTGGTGACTGTCAGGGAAGGCTGGTGACTGTCAGGGACGGTTGGGGACTGTCAGGGACGGTTGGGGACTGTCAGGGACGGTTGGGGACTGTCAGGGACGGTTGGTGACTGTCAGGGACGGTTGGTGACTGTCAGGGATGGTTGGTGACTGTCAGGGAAGGCTGGTGACTGTCAGGGACGGTTGGTGACTGTCAGGGACGGTTGGGGACTGTCAGGGACGGTTGGTGACTGTCAGGGACGGTTGGTGACTGTCAGGGACGGTTGGGGACTGTCAGGGACGGTTGGTGACTGTCAGGGAAGGATGGTGACTGTCAGGGACGGTTGGGGACTGTCAGGGACGGTTGGTGACTGTCAGGGAAGGTTGGTGACTGTCAGGGAAGGTTGGTGACTCAGGGAAGGCTAGTGACTGTCAGGGACGGCTGGTGACTGTCAGGGAAGATTGGTGACTGTCAGGGAAGGTTGGTGACTGTCAGGGAAGGTTGGTGACTGTCAGGGAAGGTTGGTGACTGTCAGGGACGGTTGGTGACTGTCAGGGATGGTTGGTGACTGTCAGGGATGGTTGGTGACTGTCAGGGACGGTTGGTGACTATCAGGGACGGTTGGGGACTGTCAGGGGACGGTTGGTGACTGTCAGGGACGGTTGGGGACTGTCAGGGAAGGTTGGTGACTGTCAGGGAAGGCTGGTGACTGTCAGGGAAGGTTGGTGACTGTCAGGGAAGGCTGGTGACTGTCAGGGAAGGTTGGTGACTGTCAGGGAAGGTTGGTGACTGTCAGGGATGGTTGGTGACTATCAGGGATGGTTGGTGACTGTCAGGGACGGTTGGTGACTGTCAGGGAAGGTTGGGGACTGTCAGGGACGGTTGGTGACTGTCAGGGACGGTTGGGGACTGTCAGGGAAGACTGGTGATTGTCAGGGAAGGCTGGTGACTGTCAGGGAAGGCTGGTGACTGTCAGGGACGGTTGGTGACTGTCAGGGAAGGCTGGGGACTGTCAGGGATGGTTGGTGACTGTCAGGGAAGGCTGGTGACTGTCAGGGAAGGTTGGTGACTGTCAGGGAAGGCTAGTGACTGTCAGGGAAGGCTGGTGACTGTCAGGGATGGTTGGTGACTGTCAGGGACGGTTGGGGACTGTCACGGAAGGTTGGTGACTGTCAGGGAAGGTTGGTGACTGTCAGGGAAGGCTGGTGACTGTCAGGGAAGGCTGGTGACTGTCAGGGAAGGTTGGTGACTGTCAGGGAAGGTTGGTGACTGTCAGGGAAGGCTAGTGACTGTCAGGGAAGGCTGGTGACTGTCAGGGATGGTTGGTGACTGTCAGGGACGGTTGGTGACTGTCAGGGACGGCTGGTGACTGTCAGGGAAGGTTGGTGACTGTCAGGGAAGGTTGGTGACTGTCAGGGAAGGTTGGTGACTGTCAGGGAAGGTTGGTGACTGTCAGGGAAGGTTGGTGACTGTCAGGGAAGGCTGGTGACTGTCAGGGAAGGCTGGTGACTGTCAGGGATGGTTGGTGACTGTCAGGGATGGTTGGTGACTGTCAGGGATGTTTGGTGACTGTCAGGGAAGGTTGGTGACTGTCAGGGAAGGCTGGTGACTGTCAGGGATGGTTGGTGACTGTCAGAGAAGGTTGGTGACTGTCAGGGATGGTTGGTGACTGTCAGGGATGGTTGGTGACTGTCAGGGATGGTTGGTGACTGTCAGGGATGGTTGGTGACTGTCAGGGATGGTTGGTGACTGTCAGGGAAGGCTGGTGACTGTCAGGGATGGTTGGTGACTGTCAGGGATGGTTGGTGACTGTCAGGGATGGTTGGTGACTGTCAGGGATGGTTGGTGACTGTCAGGGATGGTTGGGGACTGTCAGGGATGGTTGGTGACTGTCAGTGATGGTTGGTGACTGTCAGGGAAGGTTGGTGACTGTCAGGGATGGTTGGTGACTGTCAGGGATGGTTGGCGACTGTCAGGGAAGGCTGGTGACTGTCAGGGATGGTTGGTGACTGTCAGGGACGGTTGGGGACTGTCAGGGATGGTTGGTGACTGTCAGGGATGGTTGGTGACTGTCAGGGAAGGCTGGTGACTGTCAGGGATGGTTGGTGACTGTCAGGGATGGTTGGTGACTGTCAGGGATGGTTGGTGACTGTCAGGGATGGTTGGGGACTGTCAGGGATGGTTGGGGACTGTCAGAGATGGTTGGTGACTGTCCGGGATGGTTGGGGACTGTCATGGACGGTTGGGGACTGTCAGGGATGGTTGGTGACTGTCAGGGATGGTTGGCGACTGTCAGGGAAGGCTGGTAACTGTCAGGGAAGGTTGGTGACTGTCAGGGAAGGCTGGTGACTGTCAGGGAAGGCTGGGGACTGTCAGGGAAGGCTGGTGACTGTCAGGGAAGGCTGGGGACTGTCAGGGAAGGCTGGGGACTGTCAGGGAAGGCTGGTGACTGTCAGGGAAGGCTGGTGACTGTCAGGGAAGGTTGGTGACTGTCAGGGAAGGCTGGTGACTGTCAGGGAAGGCTGGTGACTGTCAGGGAAGGCTGGGGACTGTCAGGGAAGGCTGGTGACTGTCAGGGAAGGCTGGGGACTGTCAGGGAAGGCTGGGGACTGTCAGGGAAGGCTGGTGACTGTCAGGGAAGGTTGGTGACTGTCAGGGATGGTTGGTGACTGTCAGGGAAGGCTGGTGACTGTCAGGGAAGGCTGGTGACTGTCAGGGAAGGCTGGTGACTGTCAGGGAAGGCTGGTGACTGTCAGGGAAGGTTGGTGACTGTCAGGGATGGTTGGTGACTGTCAGGGAAGGCTGGTGACTGTCAGGGAAGGCTGGTGACTGTCAGGGAAGGCTGGCGACTGTCAGGGAAGGTTGGTGACTGTCAGGGATGGTTGGTGACTGTCAGAGAAGGTTGGTGACTGTCAGGGATGGTTGGTGACTGTCAGGGATGGTTGGTGACTGTCAGGGATGGTTAGTGACTGTCAGGGATGGTTGGTGACTGTCAGGGAAGGTTGGGGACTGTCAGGGATGGTTGGTGACTGTCAGTGATGGTTGGTGACTGTCAGGGAAGGTTGGTGACTGTCAGGGATGGTTGGTGACTGTCAGGGATGGTTGCTGACTGTCAGGGATGGTTGGTGACTGTCAGGGAAGGCTGGTGACTGTCAGGGAAGGCTGGTGACTGTCAGGGATGGTTGGTGACTGTCAGAGAAGGTTGGTGACTGTCAGGGAAGGCTGATGACTGTCAGGGAAGGCTGGTGACTGTCAGGGAAGGCTGGTGACTGTCAGGGAAGGCTGGGGACTGTCAGGGAAGGCTGGTGACTGTCAGGGAAGGCTGGGGACTGTCAGAGAAGGCTGGGGACTGTCAGGGAAGGCTGGTGACTGTCAGGGAAGGCTGGGGACTGTCAGGAAAGGCTGGTGACTGTCAGGGAAGGCTGGGGACTGTCAGGAAAGGCTGGTGACTGTCAGGGAAAGCTGGGGACTGTCAGGGAAGGCTGGGTACTGTCAGGGAAGGCTGGGGACTGTCAGGGAAGGCTGGTGACTGTCAGGGAAGGTTGGTGACTGTCAGGGAAGGTTGGTGACTGTCAGGGATGGTTGGTGACTATCAGGGATGGTTGGTGACTGTCAGGGACGGTTGGTGACTGTCAGGGAAGGTTGGGGACTGTCAGGGACGGTTGGTGACTGTCAGGGACGGTTGGGGACTGTCAGGGAAGACTGGTGACTGTCAGGGAAGGCTGGTGACTGTCAGGGAAGGCTGGTGACTGTCAGGGACGGTTGGTGACTGTCAGGGAAGGCTGGGGACTGTCAGGGATGGTTGGTGACTGTCAGGGACGGTTGGGGACTGTCACGGAAGGTTGGTGACTGTCAGGGAAGGTTGGTGACTGTCAGGGAAGGCTGGTGACTGTCAGGGAAGGCTGGTGACTGTCAGGGAAGGTTGGTGACTGTCAGGGAAGGTTGGTGACTGTCAGGGAAGGCTAGTGACTGTCAGGGAAGGCTGGTGACTGTCAGGGATGGTTGGTGACTGTCAGGGACGGTTGGTGACTGTCAGGGACGGCTGGTGACTGTCAGGGAAGATTGGTGACTGTCAGGGAAGGTTGGTGACTGTCAGGGAAGGTTGGTGACTGTCAGGGAAGGTTGGTGACTGTCAGGGAAGGTTGGTGACTGTCAGGGAAGGCTGGTGACTGTCAGGGAAGGCTGGTGACTGTCAGGGATGGTTGGTGACTGTCAGGGATGGTTGGTGACTGTCAGGGATGTTTGGTGACTGTCAGGGAAGGTTGGTGACTGTCAGGGAAGGCTGGTGACTGTCAGGGATGGTTGGTGACTGTCAGAGAAGGTTGGTGACTGTCAGGGATGGTTGGTGACTGTCAGGGATGGTTGGTGACTGTCAGGGATGGTTGGTGACTGTCAGGGATGGTTGGTGACTGTCAGGGATGGTTGGTGACTGTCAGGGAAGGCTGGTGACTGTCAGGGATGGTTGGTGACTGTCAGGGATGGTTGGTGACTGTCAGGGATGGTTGGTGACTGTCAGGGATGGTTGGTGACTGTCAGGGATGGTTGGGGACTGTCAGGGATGGTTGGTGACTGTCAGTGATGGTTGGTGACTGTCAGGGAAGGTTGGTGACTGTCAGGGATGGTTGGTGACTGTCAGGGATGGTTGGCGACTGTCAGGGAAGGCTGGTGACTGTCAGGGATGGTTGGTGACTGTCAGGGACGGTTGGGGACTGTCAGGGATGGTTGGTGACTGTCAGGGATGGTTGGTGACTGTCAGGGAAGGCTGGTGACTGTCAGGGATGGTTGGTGACTGTCAGGGATGGTTGGTGACTGTCAGGGATGGTTGGTGACTGTCAGGGATGGTTGGGGACTGTCAGGGATGGTTGGGGACTGTCAGAGATGGTTGGTGACTGTCCGGGATGGTTGGGGACTGTCATGGACGGTTGGGGACTGTCAGGGATGGTTGGTGACTGTCAGGGATGGTTGGCGACTGTCAGGGAAGGCTGGTAACTGTCAGGGAAGGTTGGTGACTGTCAGGGAAGGCTGGTGACTGTCAGGGAAGGCTGGGGACTGTCAGGGAAGGCTGGTGACTGTCAGGGAAGGCTGGGGACTGTCAGGGAAGGCTGGGGACTGTCAGGGAAGGCTGGTGACTGTCAGGGAAGGCTGGTGACTGTCAGGGAAGGTTGGTGACTGTCAGGGAAGGCTGGTGACTGTCAGGGAAGGCTGGTGACTGTCAGGGAAGGCTGGGGACTGTCAGGGAAGGCTGGTGACTGTCAGGGAAGGCTGGGGACTGTCAGGGAAGGCTGGGGACTGTCAGGGAAGGCTGGTGACTGTCAGGGAAGGTTGGTGACTGTCAGGGATGGTTGGTGACTGTCAGGGAAGGCTGGTGACTGTCAGGGAAGGCTGGTGACTGTCAGGGAAGGCTGGTGACTGTCAGGGAAGGCTGGTGACTGTCAGGGAAGGTTGGTGACTGTCAGGGATGGTTGGTGACTGTCAGGGAAGGCTGGTGACTGTCAGGGAAGGCTGGTGACTGTCAGGGAAGGCTGGCGACTGTCAGGGAAGGTTGGTGACTGTCAGGGATGGTTGGTGACTGTCAGAGAAGGTTGGTGACTGTCAGGGATGGTTGGTGACTGTCAGGGATGGTTGGTGACTGTCAGGGATGGTTAGTGACTGTCAGGGATGGTTGGTGACTGTCAGGGAAGGTTGGGGACTGTCAGGGATGGTTGGTGACTGTCAGTGATGGTTGGTGACTGTCAGGGAAGGTTGGTGACTGTCAGGGATGGTTGGTGACTGTCAGGGATGGTTGCTGACTGTCAGGGATGGTTGGTGACTGTCAGGGAAGGCTGGTGACTGTCAGGGAAGGCTGGTGACTGTCAGGGATGGTTGGTGACTGTCAGAGAAGGTTGGTGACTGTCAGGGAAGGCTGATGACTGTCAGGGAAGGCTGGTGACTGTCAGGGAAGGCTGGTGACTGTCAGGGAAGGCTGGGGACTGTCAGGGAAGGCTGGTGACTGTCAGGGAAGGCTGGGGACTGTCAGAGAAGGCTGGGGACTGTCAGGGAAGGCTGGTGACTGTCAGGGAAGGCTGGGGACTGTCAGGAAAGGCTGGTGACTGTCAGGGAAGGCTGGGGACTGTCAGGAAAGGCTGGTGACTGTCAGGGAAAGCTGGGGACTGTCAGGGAAGGCTGGGGACTGTCAGGGAAGGCTGGGGACTGTCAGGGAAGGCTGGTGACTGTCAGGGAAGGTTGGTGACTGTCAGGGAAGGTTGGTGACTGTCAGGGATGGTTGGTGACTATCAGGGATGGTTGGTGACTGTCAGGGACGGTTGGTGACTGTCAGGGAAGGTTGGGGACTGTCAGGGACGGTTGGTGACTGTCAGGGACGGTTGGGGACTGTCAGGGAAGACTGGTGACTGTCAGGGAAGGCTGGTGACTGTCAGGGAAGGCTGGTGACTGTCAGGGACGGTTGGTGACTGTCAGGGAAGGCTGGGGACTGTCAGGGATGGTTGGTGACTGTCAGGGACGGTTGGGGACTGTCACGGAAGGTTGGTGACTGTCAGGGAAGGTTGGTGACTGTCAGGGAAGGCTGGTGACTGTCAGGGAAGGCTGGTGACTGTCAGGGAAGGTTGGTGACTGTCAGGGAAGGTTGGTGACTGTCAGGGAAGGCTAGTGACTGTCAGGGAAGGCTGGTGACTGTCAGGGATGGTTGGTGACTGTCAGGGACGGTTGGTGACTGTCAGGGACGGCTGGTGACTGTCAGGGAAGATTGGTGACTGTCAGGGAAGGTTGGTGACTGTCAGGGAAGGTTGGTGACTGTCAGGGAAGGTTGGTGACTGTCAGGGAAGGTTGGTGACTGTCAGGGAAGGCTGGTGACTGTCAGGGAAGGCTGGTGACTGTCAGGGATGGTTGGTGACTGTCAGGGATGGTTGGTGACTGTCAGGGATGTTTGGTGACTGTCAGGGAAGGTTGGTGACTGTCAGGGAAGGCTGGTGACTGTCAGGGATGGTTGGTGACTGTCAGAGAAGGTTGGTGACTGTCAGGGATGGTTGGTGACTGTCAGGGATGGTTGGTGACTGTCAGGGATGGTTGGTGACTGTCAGGGATGGTTGGTGACTGTCAGGGATGGTTGGTGACTGTCAGGGAAGGCTGGTGACTGTCAGGGATGGTTGGTGACTGTCAGGGATGGTTGGTGACTGTCAGGGATGGTTGGTGACTGTCAGGGATGGTTGGTGACTGTCAGGGATGGTTGGGGACTGTCAGGGATGGTTGGTGACTGTCAGTGATGGTTGGTGACTGTCAGGGAAGGTTGGTGACTGTCAGGGATGGTTGGTGACTGTCAGGGATGGTTGGCGACTGTCAGGGAAGGCTGGTGACTGTCAGGGATGGTTGGTGACTGTCAGGGACGGTTGGGGACTGTCAGGGATGGTTGGTGACTGTCAGGGATGGTTGGTGACTGTCAGGGAAGGCTGGTGACTGTCAGGGATGGTTGGTGACTGTCAGGGATGGTTGGTGACTGTCAGGGATGGTTGGTGACTGTCAGGGATGGTTGGGGACTGTCAGGGATGGTTGGGGACTGTCAGAGATGGTTGGTGACTGTCCGGGATGGTTGGGGACTGTCATGGACGGTTGGGGACTGTCAGGGATGGTTGGTGACTGTCAGGGATGGTTGGCGACTGTCAGGGAAGGCTGGTGACTGTCAGGGAAGGTTGGTGACTGTCAGGGAAGGCTGGTGACTGTCAGGGAAGGCTGGGGACTGTCAGGGAAGGCTGGTGACTGTCAGGGAAGGCTGGGGACTGTCAGGGAAGGCTGGGGACTGTCAGGGAAGGCTGGTGACTGTCAGGGAAGGCTGGTGACTGTCAGGGAAGGTTGGTGACTGTCAGGGAAGGCTGGTGACTGTCAGGGAAGGCTGGTGACTGTCAGGGAAGGCTGGGGACTGTCAGGGAAGGCTGGTGACTGTCAGGGAAGGCTGGGGACTGTCAGGGAAGGCTGGGGACTGTCAGGGAAGGCTGGTGACTGTCAGGGAAGGTTGGTGACTGTCAGGGATGGTTGGTGACTGTCAGGGAAGGCTGGTGACTGTCAGGGAAGGCTGGTGACTGTCAGGGAAGGCTGGTGACTGTCAGGGAAGGCTGGTGACTGTCAGGGAAGGTTGGTGACTGTCAGGGATGGTTGGTGACTGTCAGGGAAGGCTGGTGACTGTCAGGGAAGGCTGGTGACTGTCAGGGAAGGCTGGCGACTGTCAGGGAAGGTTGGTGACTGTCAGGGATGGTTGGTGACTGTCAGAGAAGGTTGGTGACTGTCAGGGATGGTTGGTGACTGTCAGGGAAGGCTGGTGACTGTCAGGGATGGTTGGTGACTGTCAGGGATGGTTGGTGACTGTCAGGGAAGGTTGGGGACTGTCAGGGATGGTTGGTGACTGTCAGTGATGGTTGGTGACTGTCAGGGAAGGTTGGTGACTGTCAGGGATGGTTGGTGACTGTCAGGGATGGTTGCTGACTGTCAGGGATGGTTGGTGACTGTCAGGGAAGGCTGGTGACTGTCAGGGAAGGCTGGTGACTGTCAGGGATGGTTGGTGACTGTCAGAGAAGGTTGGTGACTGTCAGGGAAGGCTGGTGACTGTCAGGGAAGGCTGGTGACTGTCAGGGAAGGCTGGTGACTGTCAGGGAAGGCTGGGGACTGTCAGGGAAGGCTGGTGACTGTCAGGGAAGGCTGGGGACTGTCAGAGAAGGCTGGGGACTGTCAGGGAAGGCTGGTGACTGTCAGGGAAGGCTGGGGACTGTCAGGAAGGCTGGTGACTGTCAGGGAAGGCTGGGGACTGTCAGGAAAGGCTGGTGACTGTCAGGGAAAGCTGGGGACTGTCAGGGAAGGCTGGGGACTGTCAGGGAAGGCTGGGGACTGTCAGGGAAGGCTGGTGACTGTCAGGGAAGGCTGGTGACTGTCAGGGAAGGTTGGTGACTGTCAGGGAAGGCTGGGGACTGTCAGGGAAGGCTGGTGACTGTCAGGGAAGGCTGGTGACTGTCAGGGAAGGTTGGTGACTGTCAGGGACGGTTGGGGACTGTGACTGAAACTGTATATATGAAACGAATAAATGTAGAGAATAATTATTAAGAAATAAATAACGAAACATAATAGTTGAGACAAATAAGTAATGGAAGTTCGCAGCTGCCGCGTAGTAGTGCATTTGTCTTGGCCCTTGTGAGCCATTTTGTCTGGGTTCGAGCCCTGACTTGGGATGATTGGCTGGGCACCAATCTTTAACAGTTCGACTTTGTTCACTCAGCAGTAATTGCGGACCTGACTGTAAACCGACTGGTGGGTTGTGTTCCTGGGATAAGCCTTACCAGTAGGGTAAGGCTTACCATGAGCCATGGGAAGAGAAAGCTCTCAGCCTGGTAACAGGAGGTAGAAGCCGTCTGTACTCCTGTACATTCCCCTTGTGTAAACAAAAATAAATGGATATAATGTTGACACTTACCTCGAGGATACAGTCAACGTTGGAGGAGCACTGTGTGAGCTGCTGGGCCACCGGGTATGGTGTGAGGTCCGTCCTGGTGCCCGCTGGGGGCAGGGTCAGGGCGGGACTACTGGTGGTGGAGGTGGTCACGCTACCTGTGGAGGAGGGTGGAGCACGTCATGCTTCTTGTGGGAGAATGAGGGAAAGTGTGCAGATTGCCACACTAACTGTGTGAGAGAGAGTGGGAGGGTGAATCCATTATATTATGCAGATTGCATTTTGCTAGAATTTATTTTTGTGTGGCCTCGTTCGTGGATACTATCTTTACCAGTCGCTCTCCATCTTTGTTGTATCAGCCTAGCCGGATTCTCCATACATTGTTCAGCCCTCTCCATCGACCCCATCCTGTCACTATCACTGCAAATCTGTCCTTAGATTTCCACTCTTCTTGCCTGGAACCAATTGCAGGAATGGTTGGAAAACACCAATTTTATTTGGTGTTTTTACTTGTCTTGGTATCTTGTGTCCGTTCCCAATTAAATGAGAATATAGATATATTTCTCAATACGTTAATACCTATTACAACTACAGCTCTTTTCCTTTCAATCAGTTGACTAGTAAACCGTCCTGATTTTGATGAAGGGGCATCTTGTCCTCCTACAAAGATCGTCGCTTTTCGCTCGTATGCGTTTCTAAGGTCAAAAATCCTCCATCCTCTCCTAGTTTCCTGTTTCCCACGGCTGCTGTGTATAACTTACTTCCTTCCTCCTCTCCTTGCAATCATTCTGCTATTGACAAAGGTACCATTAAGAGGGATTCTTTTATATATATATGTCGTACCTAGTAGCCAGAACGCACTTCTCAGCCTACTATGCAAGGCCCGATTTGCCTAATAAGCCAAGTTTTCATGAATTAATTGTTTTTCGACTACCTAACCTACCTAACCTAACCTAACCTAACTTTTTCGGGTACCTAACCTAACCTAACCTATAGAGATAGGTTAGGTTAGGTTAGGTATGGTTGGTTAGGTTCGGTCATATATCTACGTTAATTTTAACTCCAATAAAAAAAAATTGACCTCATACATAATGAAATGGGTAACTTTATCATTTCACAAGAAAAAAATTAGAGAAAATATATTAATTCAGGAAAACTTGGCTTATTAGGCAAATCGGGCCTTGCATAGTAGGCTGAGAAGTGCGTTCTAGCTACTAGGTACGACATATATATATATATATATATATATATATATATATATATATATATATATATATATATATATATATATATATATATGCCAAAAAGATCAGTACTTGCACAAAATAAACACACACACACACACACACACACACAGACACCCCCCAGATCCCCCAGATCCCCTCTGCCCCCAGTCACCCCCCAGACATCCCCCAGATCCCCCCAGACCCCCAGAGAAAGGGAGAACTCTGGTACAAGAGTTTCCATGAAGAATCTCAAGGTTTGGTACACCAATGATGATGGGGTATCTAATAAAGCAGAAGAGATAAAAGAAAGAGTGAGTGAAGCAGATCCTGACATAGTTGCAATTGTGGAAACTAAAATTAATGACATGATCTCAGATGCAATCTTTCCTGAAGGGTACCAGGTGATACGAAAAGAGAGGACACAGAGACAGGGAGGGGGAGTAGCACTCCTAATAAAGCGGAAATGGAAGTTTGAAGACCTGGGAAATCGAGTTACCAATGAGTGCACAAGCTTCATACATGGAACTCTGACAGTAGATGGGAGGAAGATTGTGATCTTGGTAATCTACAATCCCCCACCAAACAGTAGAAGACCCAGGCAGGAGTATGATGACAACAACAAAGCATGTATAGATGAACTGCAGAAGGCAGCAACACTAGCCCACAGAATGAGAGCGAAGCTGCTGATCATGGGGGACCTAAATCATGGAGAGATAAATTGGGAATCAAGGAATCCCCATGGAGGGGACGAAACGAGGGGAGCAAAATTAGTAGATGTTATAGACAGGAATTTCCTGACACAACATGTGAAGGAAGACACAAGGGAAAGAGGAGGAGATGCACCGAGCCTATTAGACCTGATTTTCACCCAGAACGTAGAAGATATCGAGAATTTAGAGCATGAAATACCTCTAGGGGCCAGTGACCATTGTGTCCTAGTCTTTGACTACATGATGGAATTCAAACTTATGACCATGGGACAAGAGATCTGGGAAAGGAGAGCTGACTACAGGAAAGGGGACTATATGAGGATAAGGGACTATCTGGGTGAAGTGCAGTGGGAGGAAGAAATTAGAGGAAAAACAGTCCAAGATATGATGGACCTAGTCATACAGAAATGCCAGGAGGCCGAAGAGAGATTTATACCAACGGTAAAGGGAAAAAATAAGAAGGAATATAATAACCCATGGTTTAATAGACAGTGTCAGGAAGCAAAAATGGCCAGCAGGCGGGAGTGGAGGAAGTACAGAAGACAAAGAACAGAGGACAACAGAAGCAGATACAACAGAGCTAGGAACGATTACATTAACATAAGACGAACATCGGAAAGGGACTATGAGAACGATATTGCAATCAAAGCGAAAAAACAACCTAAGTTACTACACAGTCATATAAGAAGAAAAATGTCGGTGAACGACCAAGTGACAAGACTAAGGAAGACAGAGGAAGACTAAGGAAGACATAAACTGAAAGTGACAAGGAAATCTGCGAGGCACTGAATGCCAGTTTCCATGGAGTGTTCACTACCGAGCCTGAGCAGCTCCCATTGTTGGAAGGGGTTACCCTAGATGAAAGACTATCAGATATAGAGGTGACAGCAGAGGAGGTAATGAAACAGTTGACAACTCTAGATGCAACTAAAACAGTTGGACCAGACAAAGTATCACCGTGGATACTAAAAGAAGCAGCACAGGCCCTCAGCGTGCCTCTGGCAATGATCTTTAATGAGTCACTTATGTCAGGAGAATTGGCCAGTTGCTGGAAGAAGGCAAATGTCGTGCCGATCTTCAAGAAAGGAGATAGGGAGGAGGCACTTAACTACAGACCTGTATCACTGACAAGCATCCCCTGTAAAATACTGGAAAGAATAATTAGGCTACGACTGGTTGCACACCTGGAGAACATTAGGTTTGTGAACAAACATCAACATGGGTTCTGGACAGGGAAATCGTGCCTAACAAACCTTCTGGAATTCTATGATAAAATAACGAGGATAAGACAGGACAGAGATGGTTGGGCAGACTGCATATTTCTGGACTGCCAAAAAGCCTTTGATACAGTACCGCACATGAGACTGCTGTTCAAGCTCGAGAGGCAGGCGGGGGTGGGGGGAAAGGTCCTAGAATGGATAAGGAACTACCTAACAGGAAGGAGCCAAAGAGTTACGGTAAGGGGCGAGAAGTCGGACTGGCGAACAGTAACAAGTGGAGTACCACAAGGATCGGTGCTAGGACCAATTCTATTTCTTGTATATGTTAACGACATGTTTACAGGCGTAGTGTCCTACATGTCGATGTTTGCGGATGATGCAAAGTTGATGAGAAGAGTTGTGACAGATGAGGATTGCAGGATCCTCCAAGAGGACCTGAACAGATTGCAGAGATGGTCAGAGAAATGGCTACTAGAATTCAACACGAGCAAATGTAAAGTTATGGAAATGGGACTAGGAGATAGGAGACCAAAGGGACAGTACACAATGAAGGGGAACAGCCTACCTGTAACGACGCGTGAAAGAGACCTGGGGGTGGACGTAACACCTAATCTATCTCCTGAGGCACATATTAATAGGATAACGACAGCAGCGTACTCTACACTGGCAAAAGTTAGAACATCATTCAGAAACCTAAGTAAGGAGGCATTTAGGGCGCTTTACACTGCCTACGTAAGGCCAGTCTTAGAGTATGCCGCCTCATCATGGAGTCCCCATCTGAAGAAGCATATAATGAAACTGGAAAAGGTTCAGAGGTTTGCAACGAGACTCGTCCCAGAGCTACGAGGGATGGGGTATGAAGAGCGCCTGAGGGAACTGTGCCTTACGACACTAGAAAAAAGAAGGGAGAGGGGGGGACATGATAGGAACGTATAAGATACTCAGAGGAATTGACAGAGTGGACATAGACGAAATGTTCACACGGAATAGTAACAGAACGAGAGGACATGGATGGAAGCTTGAAACTCAGATGAGTCACAGAGATGTTAGGAAGTTTTCTTTTAGCGTGAGAGTAGTGGAGAAATGGAATGCACTTCAGGAACAGGTTGTGGAAGCAAATACTCTTCATAATTTTAAAACCAGGTATGATAGGGAAATGGGACAGGAGTCATTGCTGTAAACAACCGATGCTCGAAAGGCGGGATCCAAGAGTCAATGCTCGATCCTGCAGACACTAGGTGAGTACAACTAGGTGAGTATACACACACACACACACAAACACACACACACACACACACACACACACACACACACACACACACACACACACACACACACACAAACACACACACACACACCCACACACACACACACCCACACACACACACACACACACACACAAACACACACACACACACACACACACACACACACACACACACACACACACACACACACACACACACACACACACACACACAGGTGACCTACTATGGTTGAGAGTGAGGACGCACATCAGTTCGTGGTGCTCTGGGAAACGTGTACAGTCGAACTTGTTGGGCCAGCGGAGTTCCGTCTCCTCCAACACCTGTTCGCATCCCTCCCGCGCCTGCAACCACACCAACACCCGTCAGGTGAACCCGTCAGGTGAACTTGTCAGGTGAACCCGTCAGGTGAACCCGTCAAGTGAACCCGTCAGGTGAACCCGTCAAGTGAACCCATCAGGTGAACCCGTCAGGTGAACCCGTCAAGTGAACCCGTCAGGTGAACCCGTCAAGTGAACCCGTCAATTGAATCCGTCAGGTGAATCCGTCATGTGAACCCGTCATGTGAACCCGTCATGTGAACCCGTCAGGTGAACCCGTCAGGTGAACCCGTCAGGTGAAGTAGTAGGGGGGAAAAGCCACAGGGGAATTTTTTTTTCAGAAAATTCGCGTGTGGATCTTCGGAGTTTACAGGTGAATTTGGCTAGTCACAGATTTGGGATTAAGGAATTCTTATGAGGAGCATAATTTCTGAGATTTTAGAGGTTTGTTAAGCGTTCTTATGAAGAAAATAAGTAGGAAAATCTTATATAAAAATTTTAGGAAAGAAAGGGTCGATATGTCACAGCATTTCCAGGTAAACTCTACGGACAACCTTTGCCTGTTTTCAATAACCGAACAATTGGAAAAAAGGGTCAATAGACTGCCAGGGTTTTCAGGCGAATTTGGCTAGTCACAGATTTGGAATTAAGGAATTCTTATGAGGGAGTAATTTCCGAGACTTCAGAGGTTTGTTAAGCGTTCTTATGAGGAAAATAAGTAGGAAAATCTTATAGAAAATTTTTAGAAAATATCGTGTATTATAACAATTTACGGCTGTATCACCCGTAAAGACCAAAATTCTTCAGAGTCTAGTTGTTGACCTAAATTATTTAGAGTCCGCTTTGTGAGCAAATTTCGTGAGTCCATTTTCAGATCAATTTTCATTAGAGTCAAATTTTATACCGAAAATTTGACAGAGTCCATTTTATACCCAAAAATAATCAGAGTCCAATTATCAACAGAAATTCATCAGAGTCCAGTTTTCTAGCAAAATTCGTCAGAGTCCTGTAATATTTTAAAAATTCGTCAGAGACCAGTTTGTGCCCAAATTCTTCAGAGTCCACTTTGTTAACAAAATTAGTCAGAGACAGTTCTCTCTGTCCAAGACAGAGAGAACTTGGACAGAGAACTTGTCCTCTGTCCAAGTTCGCTCATGTAAATTCATTACTATCAGTCCAAATCCCCATGAGATTTAAACACCCAACTACATTTTCAGACATAGTAAATGAAAGCCAGTTCAGTTACCGAGTTTCAACTCTTGTTCCCCGCTTATCTCATTTTATATAAGTTCTTTATTTTCCAACTAAATCACCTGAGATTTAAGATCACCTTATTTCTAACCTAGTAAAATTAATCAGGGCATTAGCCAAGCTCCATTTCCTCTGTCTTAGATCATTGAACATAAATATATCCGATCAAGTCCCTTTCCAGCCTAACTCTTTATCAGAGTAATCACCTTACCCTTTTCCTCCCCTACCTTCTCATCCCCAACGTATCCAAACCTTCAATAATCATACTGTATTTGCATATTTTCTCTATATTCAGCTGTGTTCTTCACATTTTTTCCATGTTATCTGTGTTCACTCCATGTTCAGCAAGTATTCGCAGCATGTTCAGTTCATATTTTTTCACCTGTTTTTCTCAATTTTTCTGTTTTCTACCATTTTCCCCGTATGTTCACTATGTTCTTTGTCATGTTTTCATGTACATCATATGTTCTCTGTACAACTTTTATACTCAATATTCATGTTCTCAATGTTCTTAGCTTGTTCTTCACATGTTCAGTGTTCATTCTTTGTATTCCCTATGTTCCTTATCATGTCTTCATATTCTCTGTAAGTTCATATTCCCTGCATGTTCACTCTATTCATCAACTTTTTCTTACATGTTTTCTGTGTTCACCGTATGTTCACTGTGTTCATTACCTTACATGTTATTTAACGTTCCTTAACTAAAAATCTTTCGCCAATCAACTAAAACATAGTCACTTTCGTCATTTCGCAACTAAACTTATTATCCAATCAACTAAAACATAGTCACTTTCGTCATTTCTCAACTAAGCTTATTATCCAATCAACTAAAAAAATAGTCAGAATTAGCCTCGTTCAACACAGTTCTTAACTAAAATAACCTTTCACTTCGCTAAAAAAAATAGTCAAGGAAACTTCTTTCAACGCTTTCGTAACTAAAATTATATGTCGTCAAGTAAGAAAAAATAGCCAAAGATATCTATCATCGCTGTTCTTAACTGACATTTATACTTTGTGGAGCACTAAATAGTCACTGTCATTATATTTTTCATGTCTTTCCTCAGCTAAAATAGTCAAATGTAACTTTTTTTTCAGCACTTTGGTAAAAAATTATATGTCGTTAAGTAAGAAAAATAGTCAAAGGTGCTCTTCGAGACAACAAAGACACTCTCTGTGTCACCAAAGTTACTCTTCGAAAAATCAAAGACACTCTTCAATACATCAAGGACTTACTCAAAGACACCAAAGTTGCACTCAAAGACATCCTTTGAGACATCAAAGACATCCTTTAAGACTTCAAAGACACCTCTCGAGGCATCAAAGACACTCTCAAACACACCAAACGCACTCTTCGAGATATCAAAGTTATTCTTCGAAACATCAAAGTTGCTCTGTAAGATATCTTCGTTCATCAAACTTATTCTCAGAGATATCTAAAGTTATTCTCAGAGCAATCAAAAGTTATTCTCTAAAACAACAAAAGTTAATCTCGGTCATCAAAGTTGATCTGCAAGATATCTTCAAGACATCAAAGTTACTCTTCATTACATCAAAGACGCATTCAAAATACTACTCAGGTTCTCAGAAGTCATTCTCAAAGTCATCAACGATTTTCTCAGAGTCACCAAAGGTATTCCAAGAGACGTTAAAATTAATCTCAGTCATCAAACTTGTTCTCAAAGTCATCAAAGATAATCTTAGAGTCATCAAAGGTATTCTCAGAGTCACCTTCGTTCGTCAGAGAAACTTTCCAAAACATCTTTGTTTATCAAACTTGTTCTCAAAGTCATCAAAGTTATTCCAAGAGACATCAAAAGTTAATCTAAGACATCATCTTTCATCAAAGTTATTTTTAGAGACCTCTAAAGTTATTATGTAAGACAAAAAAGTTATTCTCAGAGTCATCAAAGTTGTTCTCTAAGACATCAATGTTGTTCTCTAAGACATCAAAGATGTTCTCTAAATCATAAAAGTTAATCTCTAAGTCACCTTCGTTCATTAGAGAAACTTTCCAATCCATCTTCGTTGATCAAAGTTATTCTCAGAGTCATCAAAGTTATCTCTAATTCACCTTCGTTCTTCAAAAAGTTGTTCTCTAAGACACCTTCGTTCATCAAAGAAACTCTCCTTCTTCCATCATGTTATTCTTTAAGACATCTTCAGTCATAAAATTTCTCTCCAAAATGTAACTAGTTCAGCTTTTCATACCAAACCTGCACTTCTGTTAAAATATATTTTCTTAGTCACTTTACCCTAAAACTGTTCTCTGAACTATACTGTTCAAACCTACGTAACCTATCCTCTCCACCCAATGTTACTTAGTTAACGTAACGTTCCTAAACCTAACTTTACCTATCCTAACTTAACTTACCTTACCTTTACCTATCTTACCTAACTTAACCTGCATAACCTAACTTTACCTATCCTAACATAACTTACCTTACCTTACCTATATTACCTAACTTACCTAACCTAACCTAACTTATCATGCTTAACCTAACTTACCTACATTACCTAACTTAACCTGCTTAACCTAACTTTACCTATCCTCACTTAACTTACCTTACCTTACCTATCTTACCTAACTTACCTAACCTAACCTAACTTATCCTGCTTAACCTAACTTACCTACATTACCTAACTTAACCTGCTTAACATAACCTAACCTAACCTAAACTTACCTAACTTAACCTAACTTTACCTATCCTAACATAACTTACCTTACCTTACCTATATTACCTAACTTACCTAACCTAACCTAACTTATCATGCTTAACCTAACTTACCTACATTACCTAACTTAACCTGCTTAACCTAACTTTACCTATCCTCACTTAACTTACCTTACCTTACCTATCTTACCTAACTTACCTAACCTAACCTAACTTATCCTGCTTAACCTAACTTACCTACATTACCTAACTTAACCTGCTTAACATAACCTAACCTAACCTAAACTTACCTAACTTAACCTAACTTTACCTATCCTAACATAACTTACCTTACCTTACCTATCTTACCTAACTTGCCTAACCTAACCTAACTTATCCTGCTTAACCTAACTTACCTACATTACCTACATTACCTAACTTAACCTGCTTAACCTAACTTTACCTATCCTAACTTAACTTACCTTACCTTACCTATCTTACCTAACTTACCTAACTTAACCTAACTTATCCTGCTTTACCGAACTTACCTACATTACCTAACTTAACCTTCTTAACCTAACTTTACCTATTAACCTAACTTACCTTACCTTACCTAACTTCACCTAACTTATCCTGCTTAACCTAACTTACCTCCATTACCTAACTTAACCTGCTTAACCTAACTTTACCTATCCTAACTTACCTTACCTTACCTATCTTACCTAACTTACCTAACTTAACCTAACTTATCCTGCTTTACCTAACTTACCTACATTACCTAACTTAACCTTCTTAACCTAACTTTACCTATTAACCTAACTTACCTTACCTAACTTCACCTAACTTATCCTGCTTAACCTAACTTACCTCCATTACCTAACTTAACCTAACTTTACCTATCCTAACTTAACTTACCTTACCTTACCTATCTTACCTAACTTAACCTGCATAACCTAACTTTACCTATCTTACCTAACTTACCTGACTTAACCTAACTTATCCTGCTTAACCTAACTTACCTACCTTACCTAACTTAACCTAACCTAACTTACCTACCCTACCTAACTTAACCTAACTTACCTTACCTTACCTAACTTAACCTGCTTAACCTAACTTGCATAACTTAACCTAACCTAACCTGCTTAACCTAACTTACCTTACCTTACCTATCTTACCTAACTTACCTAACTTAACCTAACTTATCCTGCTTAACCTAACTTACCTACCTTACCTAGCTTAACCTAACCTATCTTACCTAACTTACTTTACCTTACCTATCTTACCTAACTTACCTAACTTAACCTGCTTAACCTAACTTACCTTACCTTACCTAACTTACATAACTTAACCTAACTTATCCTGCTTAACCTACCTTACCTAACTTTACCTGCTTAACCTAACTTACGTAACTTATCTTACCTATAATAACCTAACCTAACTTGCTTTACCTAACTTAATCTTACATTCCCAAACTGATGTATCCTAACATATCTAGTCCAACCAGACATGATCTAACTTACATAATTATTCCTGCTTGTCTTTTGTGTTTCGTCAATCATTGTCTCATTCATTTACTCATTTCAAGGGTTAATTTCTCAAATGGACATTTTTACATTTCAAGTGTTATTTGTTTAAGATTGGGTGTTTAACCATTTCAAAGGATTTTTGTTATATATGGGAATTTACTCGTTTCAAGGGCTAATTTCTCAAATGGTCATTTTTGCAGATCAAGGGTTATTTGTTAAAGTTCATCAAGTTGCTCATAAGTTGTATTTATTATGTTTGTTATCATTTGTTCTTATTCCCCAACCCCTTAACCCTAACCTCTTGTAATCTTAGTGTATTTAGTAGGTTCTATCATATGTTCTTATTCCCCAATTTAATATGTTGTTAATTTAGGTCAACAACTAGACTCTGAAGAATTTTGGTCTTTACGGGTGATACAGCCGTAAATTGTTATAATACACGATATTTTCTAAAAAATTTCTATAAGATTTTCCTACTTATTTTCCTCATAAGAACGCTTAACAAACCTCTGAAGTCTCGGAAATTACTCCCTCATAAGAATTCCTTAATTCCAAATCTGTGACTAGCCAAATTCGCCTGAAAACCCTGGCAGTCTATTGACCCTTTTTTCCAATTGTTCGGTTATTGAAAACAGGCAAAGGTTGTCCGTAGAGTTTACCTGGAAATGCTGTGACATATCGGTGCCAACAACATTGATGTATTGTGCCTGCAGGAACCATACACTGCAAACACAAAAAATAAAACGCCACCCAAACTCTCAGGTTATGTAGCTTTCTCAAATGTTGGTTCCCATGATGTCGGTATCTTGACGTATGTTAAAAGTAACCTAGTGTGTAAACATGTTAAAAACCACAAAAGTGACGACTCATATTATCAGCAGTTTCAGATTGCTACAGCGACCGGGTTTCTTAACTTAGTTAATGTATATGTAAGGTGTGATCAAATGGTGGAAGCTTCTCTCCCAAAAATTAATAGCAGCTCTCAAACCATTGTAATGGGTGATTTTAATGCTAGACACACTAGCCTGGGTGACACCAAAACAAACGGGAATGGCAGAGTCTTTGTAAAATACTTAAGAGATAATAACATGTCCGTATTCAACTTTGACTCCTCTAACGTCACACACCTCAGGGGTGGCAGGCTTGATTATGTCATTGGTCACGGCCTCATTGATAATGCTGTCGGAGGATCAATTGTTCATGAATTAGTTAGTGATCATTTTGCCATATTCAGTTCATACACTATCAATAATGTCAAACCCCTAAGCTTTGGAAAAAAAATAATTAATATCCCTGAAAATTTACACATGCTCTTCAAATTCCGCATTTCTGAATGGTATAACACTTACTGCTTTACTACCGTCAATGCATTATATGAGGACCTGGTCACTGAAGTAACCGCTTTTTATGACAATGTTGTAAAATCCGCAAGACCCAAACCAATGAGGAAGGGACAGAGGTGGTTCACTGACTCACGCCTTATGCCCCTGCATGACAGAGTTCTATTCCTAGCTGAGCAGTATAAAACACATAAAACAGCTGACACCCTCAACATATTTCTTAAAGCCAGCCGAGAGTTTAGAGAGCTAAAGGAACAGGTGTATAACCAGCACTGGGAACAGTTTCTGCAAGGCATCAATCATGCAACATCCTCATCCCAAATGTGGAATAAAATTAAAAAGATTTCTCGTCCTAGCAGTCGTCAACTTGATCACCATTCACCTGTAGACTATGCCGACATGCTGCTTCAGCAATATGCAAGCACTGCTAGTATAAGCAGCCTGCCCCTAGATGTGCAAAACTGTCTGGCTAGTACTAAAATAAATCGTAACTTCAATATTGAAATTGCCTGTAGTGAAATAGGGCCTGATGATAACTATGGCATAACCCCCTTTGAAATTAAAAATGCACTCAAGAAAGGTAAGGCTACCTCTCCTGGAGAGGATGGCATCACATACAACACCATGAGAGTACTTGCTGAGCTGCCAAATAGCCCTTTGCTAGAATTGTTTAATCAAAGTCTAAGGCAGGGTGTTTTACCTGACCGCTGGACACAGGGACTCATAATACCCATACCCAAGCCTAATTCACAAAAATTTAGACCCATTTCTCTGACGTCGTGCATGTGCAAAGTTCTTGAGAGAATTATTCTCGACAGACTAATGTTTCAAATCAAGCCCCACCTTGCCCCTAACCTGTATGGTTTCCTTCCTGGAAGAAGCACACAAACTTGCTTTGCTGAGTATTTTATCAGAGGGGGACCAAACTCTCAGGCGGCATTTATTGATCTCCAAACTGCTTTTGATACAGCAAACAAAGAAATAATCCTAGAACAGCTAGCCTCTTTTGGAGTTAAGGGAAGACTGTTGACATGGCTCAGGGGGTACCTGAGTAACAGAACCGCCTCAGTCCTTTTCAAGGGGGTCAAAAGTAAACTCTGTGCA
>NC_091169.1:44708394-44733394 GCF_040958095.1 Procambarus clarkii | reverse complement strand
TGATGTGGGCCTCTGGAGACAGGTTCGGTGTGATATCAACCCCCCAAACCTTTCTCTTTATTTGACTCTTGCAGGATTTCACCTCTCAGATGGTACCTTGTGTTCAGCCTTCTGCTCCCTTCGCCTAATTTCATTACCTTACACTTTCCTGAGTTGAACTTTGGTAGCCATTTTCTTGACCATTCCTCCAGTTTGTCCAGGTCGTCCTTTATTCTCTGTCTATCTTCATCTGTCTTGATTCTTCTCATAATTTTTGCATCATCAGCAAACATTGAGTGGAATGAATCTACACCCTCTGAAAGACCGTTTACTTATATATTAGAAACAGGATGCGTCCAAGGATTCCGGAGTCCCCGTGGGACTCCGCTGGTGACATCTCGCCACTCTGATGTCTCCCCCCACCCCCTCACAGTTACTCGCAGTACTCACCTAGTTGTGCTTGCGGGGGTTGAGCTCTGACTCTTTGGTCCCGCCTCTCAACTGTCAATCAACTGGTGTACAGATTCCTGAGCCTACTGGGCTCTGATCATATCTACATTTGAAACTGTGTATGGAGTCAGCCTCCACCACATCACTGCCTAGTGCATTCCATCTGTTAACTGCTGCGTGTGTGTGTGTGCGTGTGTGTGTGTGCGTGTGTGTGTGTGCGTGTGTGTGTGTGTGTGTGTGTGTGTGTGTGTGTGTGTGTGTGTGTGTGTGTGTGTGTGTGTGTGTGTGTGTGTGTGTGTGTGTGTAGAATCTACCCGTGTACAAGACCGACAGGACCCACCTGTTTACAGAGGGAGCGGCAGGGAGGCAGGTGGAAGCCGTAGTTGGTGCACACGGGCATGTAGAGAGTACACAGGAACTCTCGGAGCACCTCGGAGCACTCTGCCTGAAGCAACATAATACACATTAGCATGTGAGAATTATAAAGAGTCTATATTGGTTTTGGTTGATGTTTCAGTACCCCTCACAAACCAGGGGCAAGATTCACGAAGCAGTTACGAAAGCACCTACGAACCTGTACATATTTTCTCAATTTTTGGCGGGTTTGTTTACAGTTATTCAACAGTTAATGAGCTCGGAAGCACCAGGAGGCTGTTTATAACAATAACAACAGCTGATTGGGAAGTTTTCATGCTTGTAAACTGTTTAATAAATGTAACCAAAGCCGTCAAATATTGAGGAAAGATGTACAGGTTCGTAAGTACTTGCGTAACTGCTTCGTGAATCTGGCCTCTGGTGTTACATATCACCCGCATGAGCACTACTCGCTACCATACACCATCTATTGTTGCACAGTGCACAGCACACCATATAGCATCATATATAACACTACACAATACGCAGCACCACACCTCATAATGCCATGCACCACCACACGCTGTTCGACCTCGCGGCTGAGTGGGCAGCGCTCAGGGTTCGTAATCCTAAGGAGCCCAGGCTCGATTTCCGGCCGAGACAGAAATGCACGAAGTTTCTTTCCCCCCCTGATACCCCTGTTCATCTAGATAACAAACCACTAAATAACACTAACAAACCAGTGACACTGAAAATTATTATGTGTAAGGTGCTGGAAAAAAAGTAATTGGAATGAGGATGATGGATCACCAGATGACCAAATTTGTAACAAAAATGACAGTAGGAAGTTTGAAAGGAAAAGTCATACCTCAAACTGTATTGACTCATACGACAATCTTGAGATCTTGAGATGATTTCGGGGATTTAGTGTCCCCGCGGCTCGGTCCTCGACCAGGCCTCCACCCCCAGGAAGCAGCCCGTGACAGCTGACTAATACCCAGGTACCTATTTTACTGCTAGGTAACAGGAGCATAGGGTGAAAGAAACTCTGCCCATTGTTTCTCGCCGGCGCCTGGGATCGATCCCGGGACCACAGGATCACAAGTCCAGCGTGCTGTCCGCTCGGCCGACCGGCCAGGTCTCTAAAATAAACTAGGAGAAAGAAGGCTGGGTAGACTGTCTTTTACTAGATGTCAGAAAGCATGTGATGTTGTTCCTCTTGAAAGGCACAGGTATAGGATGGACAAGAAGGCTGGGACACCTGGAGAACAATAAACTGGATAAGGGAGTACCTGAAGGGAAGGGAACTATCAGGGATGAAAGCGCCAAGCCATCACGACTATATAGCACTGGCAAGGGATCAGGATGAGGATTTGGGATGGGACGGGGGAAAGGAATGGTGCCCAACCACTTGGACGCTCGGGGATTGAACGCCGACCTGCATGAAGCGAAATCGTCGCTCAACCGTCCAGGCCAAGTGATTGGATCTGAATGATTGAAAAAAGTCACCATGAAGGTTCGAGCCCGGAACTACTGCTGTTCCAAATTTATGTGAACGATCTACCTGAGGTCGTTCACAATACGAGCTCACTACCTTACCTGAGGTAGTGAGCTCATTCATGTAAATGTTTGCAGATGATGTAAACAATGAGGAATGTAGAAAGTTACAGGAGGAACTGACAAGCACAATTAATGAGCAAACACGTGGTTGTTTGAATGAAATCAGTAAGTGTAAGGTAATGAAGATGGGAAAGGGAGAACGGTATCTACACCATAAGAGGGAAGGCAACTACAGGACTCGGTGAAAGAAACTTATTAAGGATTGGATATAATAATAACACCACCTCCAGAGCACACACAAACAGTGGTAACAGTGGCAGCATATATGACACTCACAAACATTTGAACATCGTTTAGAAACTTAAATTAGGATCCTTTTTAAGGTAAACTATCCAGGTGATGTTAATCTATCCTTTACCCATTTGATAGACCAGTACTGGAAGATACAGCACCGGCATGGAGTCCGCACCTAGTGAATCTTAAAACCAAAATTAAAAAGTACAGAAGTTTGCAATGATTGGTTCCAAAACGATGAGGAATAATGGAATTAAATCCCACAACTCTAAAGATAGAAAAATCAGTGGGTATATGATTACAACATACAAGATACTGAGGGGAAAAGAGAAGGTTGGCCAAGGATAACGTCCGTAAATAGAGAGAGAGAGGAGAATGAGAGGACATAACGGAAAGCTGGACACTCAGATGTGTGGAAGGAATGTAAGGAAATACTCGTACGCCGTCCGGATTATTTCTCAACAGGTGGAATGCAAGAGGTCAGCAAGTGGAATGCACCGAGGGAAGACACTGTGGAGACCGTGACCTCCTTCCACACCTTTATTGCCAGATTCGATAATGAATTTGAGCGTCATAATAGGCCAGAGTCAACGAGGGTAGCAGGCGAGGTACAGAGAGCTATAGACCTCACTCCTTGTAGTTACTGATAGCCAGGGAAGTACCACCCCTCACAACCACCCTCCCCACTACCACCATCCCTCACTACCACCATCCCTCACTATCACCCCTCACAACCACCCTCCCCACTACCACCATCCCTCACTACCACCATCCATCACTACCACCCCTCACAACCACCCTCCCCACTACCACCATCCCTCACTACCACCATCCCTCACTATCACCCCTCACAACCACCCTCCCAACTACCACCATCCCTCACTACCACCATCCATCACTACCACCCCTCACAACCACCCTCCCCACTACCACCATCCCTCACTACCACCATCCATCACTATCACCCCTCACAACCACCCTCCCCACTACCACCATCCCTCACTACCACCATCCATCACTATCACCCCTCACAACCACCCTCCCCACTACCACCATCCCTCACTACCACCATCCCTCACTATCACCCCTCACAACCACCCTCCCCACTACCACCATCCCTCACTACCACCATCCATCACTATCACCCCTCACAACCATCCTCCCCACTACCACCATCCCTCACTACCACCATCCCTCACTATCACCCCTCACAACCACCCTCCCCACTACCACCATCCCTCACTACCACCATCCATCACTATCACCCCTCACAACCACCCTCCCCACTACCACCATCCCTCACTACCACCATCCATCACTACCACCCCTCACAACCACCCTCCCCACTACCACCATCCCTCACTACCACCATTCCTCACTATCACCCCTCACAACCACCCTCCCCACTACCACCATCCCTCACTACCACCATCCCTCACTATCACCCCTCACAACCACCCTCCCCACTACCACCATCCCTCACTACCACCATCCCTCACTATCACCCCTCACAACCACCCTCCCCACTACCACCATCCCTCACTACCACCATCCATCACTACCACCCCTCACAACCACCCTCCCCACTACCACCATCCCTCACTATCACCCCTCACAACCACCCTCCCCACTACCACCATCCCTCACTACCACCATCCATCACTACCACCATCCATCACTACCACCCCTCACAACCACTCTCCCCACTACCACCATCCCTCATTACCACCATCCATCACTACCACCCCTCACAACCACCCTCCCCACTACCACCATCCCTCACTACCACCATCCATCACTACCACCCCTCACAACCACCCTCCCCACTACCACCATCCCTCACTATCACCCCTCACAACCACCCTCCCCACTACCACCATCCCTCACTACCACCATCCATCACTACCACCCCTCACAACCACCCTCCCCACTACCACCATCCCTCACTACCACCATCCATCACTATCACCCCTCACAACCATCCTCCCCACTACCACCATCCCTCACTACCACCATCCATCACTACCACCCCTCAAAACCACCCTCCCCACTACCACCATCCCTCACTACCACCATCCATCACTATCACCCCTCACAACCACCCTCCCCACTGCCACCATCCCTCACTACCACCATCCATCACTATCACCCCTCACAACCACCCTCCCCACTACCACCATCCCTCACTACCACCATCCATCACTACCACCCCTCACAACCACCCTCCCCACTGCAATCACCCATTACTACCACCACCCATCACTATCACCCCTCACAACCACCACCACCCTCACTACCACCACCTCTCACAACCACCACCACCCTCACTACCACCACCACTCACAACCACCACCACCCTCATTACCATCATCTCCGAGCCGGTCCTCAGAGCAAATCCATTATCATGAGAAACAACAACCCCCTTTCAAACCCACCTGGATAGTTTTCGAGATATTTGTGATGGTCTGAAAGCATCAGACTATTACAGTTCCTGTAATAGTCAACATGTAAAACTGGCAAACAAACCTTTGTCCTAAACAAAGATTATTATCAAATTATATCTGTATTGTATTATAAATCGTTGGTTTAAGATGTAGAAAGTATATGCTGAAAACGTTTTCTATGAAGGATTTGGTTTTCTGCGAACGGAATTCTTGGGTACACTGAAATAGTTTTCGAATTTCATGTTTCACATTATCGTCAATAACACTCCATATTAGCGTAACCAAACGTGATGAAACAAAACCTAAGCCTAAAGTAACCTAACCTAACCATGGATTGTGAATAGATAATAGCACAAATTATGTAGGCATTCTGAATCCATTCCTGTGAGTGGATTTCCTCCCAGAGGACAGGTTGCATCCCCATTCCACCCTCACTATCCCCACCCCTCATACCCCCTCACTATCACCGCCCCTCTACCACCATCACCACAACAACACGACACCCATCACCGTTCCTGTGTCACTAGACTATTGTAGAGTTATGTGATGCGTGGCGCACACATTGTCCCTCCCTCCCTCCAGGTGGGAGAGACAATCTCTCTCTCTCTCTCTCTCTCTCTCTCTCTCTCTCTCTCTCTCTCTCTCTCTCTCTCTCTCTCTCTCTCTCTCTCTCTCTCTCTCTCTCTCTCTCTCTGTCATTGTAAACAACAAACATGAGACCCATTCTGGAGTATGCAGCACTAGTATAAAATTTCCGCAATAAGCAGCATGAATCAGAACTTCAAAAGGTTCAGGGATGCTCAAAGAGGTTTGCATCAGAATTTATACGACTGAAATATGAGGTTTGTTACGAGAATATAATTTCATCCCGCAAGAGACGGAATCGTGGAGCCATGACGACGACATATAAGATCCTTTGGGAAATCGATAAAATTTGTAATATGACCGTGTTTAATAAAAGGCAGTTGGCAAATAGAATGAACTAAGAGGAGAGATTGTAAAATCCAAAGTATATATTTTGAAATGAATTGTAAAGGAATTCATGATATTTGGTAGTCACTTTATGTGACAACCAGCAGCTGGAATGGTGGGGTTCAAGATGTTTCTCTTCACAGACACTGATATGTAAGCACACTAGGATGTGCATGCATTTACCGAAAATGACAGAGAAGTGTGTGATGAACGTAAAGAGATTTCAGGACTTCACTTGCGCGTGCACACACACACACACACACACACACACACACACACACACACACACACACACACACACACACACACACACACACACACATACACCCACATAGAGCCCAATAGGCTCAGGAATAGAGCCCAATAGGCTCAGGAATCTGTACACCTGTTGATTGACGGTTGAGAGGCGGGACCAAAGAGCCAGAGCTCAACCCCCCCGCAAGCACAACTAGGTGAGTACACACACACACACACACACACACACACACACACACACACACACACACACACACACACACACACACACACACACACACAAGTCCCTCCTCACCTCAATGAGTGGTAGGAAGGAGAGGAGCTCCTCGGAGGCCAGATCTTGAGACTTGTGGTTGAGGAGGTTTGGGAAGAGTGTGGCATGGTAGCCCAGGCCCTGGCACACCTCCTCCTGCAGTGCCTCGCACGGCCTGGAGTCTTCACCCTCACCTGTAGTGCCGCTGCCTGCCGCCAACACCAGCAGCAGTGCCACACAGCCGCCCAGGCTAGGAAACACAGAGGCCAGAAGCGATATTACTGTGTTTTAATTGACCCTGTATACTCATTTATACTTGCTGGGTCGAGCTTTAGCTCTTGGGTCCCCCATCTTTCTAGCCACATGGTTAATACAATATGTCTCCTGTGTTATTTCTCTATCATATCTACTTATGACAGTATGAATTGAGTCCGCTTCTACAACTTGTTCATTGAATTTATTCCATTTTCCTACTATTATGCTGAAAGAAAACTTTCCAACATCTCTATGATTCGTCTGATTCTCAAGCTTCCATCCTTACCCTCTTGTTCTATTGATGTTAATTTTGAACATTTTTTTACCACTGTCATGTTTCCTCTCTTCTGTTCTCTGGCAACGTCAGGTCTAGTTCTTTCAGTCTTACCTCATTCAGTCTTACTCGCTCCTAACCTCTGAACCGCTCAAGTTTTCTTATGAGTTTATACTAATGAGGTCTGGACTATACACACTAATGAGTAGTTTGATGTTGTTAGTTGTATATCTGCGTTGTTACAGTGTTCACTTATGTTCCTTACCTCTAATATTTTGTTTATCTTACCCCCCCCCCCCACCTGTGTTTGTATATGTTAAGAACCTGTTACATTTATTTTTTCCCCTCCCCCCTCGCCCCCCCCCTTCTAGTGCCTTTGTCAGCTATCCTCTAAGTTTTATTTCAATGGTTCCCATATTCCTGGGGGGGGGGGGGGGGGGGGCGGTGTGTAGGAAAAACACATCAATTATGACACCAGCTGTCCACATGTCAGTTGGTTAATTTAGAAACTGTACTTGTGGTCGGTCTCCAGTTCTCACCATTCATTACAAAATCATAAGTTTTGTTTTAGCTCACCTCATCCTAAAGCCTGGCTCTTCATGCTTCATCATTAAGTAATGTTATAAATTATTCAAAGTGATGTTATAAGAGTACATAAGGCCTACACCTTAAGGCCTACACCTTATTTAATGCTAATCAACATATTGTATTAAATAGTGAACCACAGATGCCATTAGGCCGGTTGGATTGATTGCTTAATCTTATCTTGAGGTTATCTTGAGATGATTTCGGGGCTTTAGTGTCCCGAAATTATCTCCTTACTTTACCCAACCACACCTCACCAACTTCAGCCACACTGTCAGTGTTAATCACAGCATCAGTCCCAAGACTTCTCTTACCATAACAACAACAAAAACAACAACTACATTTAGAAATAAATATAAACAGCATAAAACAAAAGAACAATGAAGTGACAGTAGGTGGAGAGAGAAAACAAACAAAAACAACAGCAAGGATTGCAAGGAAAAACAAACAAAAAACGGCAAGAATTGCAAGGAAAAACAAACAAAAAAACAAGAATTTGTGGGAAAACGTCAAAATCAGACAGAATTAAGCGCTTGAATTACATGCAAAAAATATATATCTCCACCATAGGGCAAGAATGGTTTAATTAAATCCTTTTTAGCACTGTTGCAATTGTTGCAATTTACCGGCATTAGGCTTGGAATATGCACATGCAAATTTTGCTTATGTTCGGTAGCAGTATTTTCTGAAAAACAAAACAAAAATGGAGATGTTCTGAAATTTATATAAACATTGTGATCTAATTGGTTGTAAATAATTGGCACAATAATATCTGCTTGAAACACATACAGCTAATTGTACTGATGCATTTTAATTGTTTACACGTGTATATATATATATATATATATATATATATATATATATATATATATATATATATATATATATATATATATATATATATATATATGCAAGCGTGAATGGTCCCCAAGCTGACACATCAGAAAACTCTTGACCCCCTGAAGGATTCGAACCCCTGAAGGATTCATAATTCAGAACTGTCAATACAACATTAATGACCAATAAATAACATCTTGTAATTAATATTCTATAAATCAAATCATTTATTGATGTATATCTACTCATAACTAATGTTTGGAACGTTGTATTACAACATCTGAAGGAGCAGTCCTCCCCAACACTCAAGAGCATCTTTAATGTAGTGATCATGTGCACGCTTACCCAGTCATGTTGCTTGTGACAGGCTGTTTGTCTTGACCAGTTAGTGACAGTCTTCTCAGCTTCTACAAACAGCAGAGTTCTTAGCGGCGTCGTTCTCTCAGTTACCACTCTCAGTTACCAGTCACTTCTACCTAACCCCACCTTCCCCAAAAAATAAATCATCAATTAACTAATTTATGGATAATTTTTGAGTGACTCCTTATCACCTTTTTTTTCGTAATTCAATTTCCCAAATTGGGACCATATAAAAATATATATTTGACTTCACACTGTCAAGTTTGGTTTATAATGACAATTCTGAAGAATTCAAAGATTGAAGGATTGTATTTGCTTGTTCGTGTCGTTCATTGTCTTAGTGAATAATATTTCGAAACTTTTCTTCATCACTACAAGGAAAATAATTCACCGCAAAACACGAAGGCACACAGGGTGGACACACAGGGTGGATACACAGGGTGGATACACAGGGTGGATACACACAGGGTGGACACACAGGGTGGATACACAGGGTGGACACACAGGGTGGGCACACAGGGTGGGCACACATGGTGGGCACACATGGTGGGCACACATGGTGGGCACACATGGTGGACACACAGGGTGGACACACAGGGTGGGCACACAGGGTGGGCACACAGGGTGGACACACATGGTGGGCACACAGGGCGGACACATAGGGTGGACACACAGGGTGGGCACACAGGGTGGACACACATGGTGGGCACACAGGGTGGGGACACAGGGAGGACACACAGGGTGGACACACAGCGTGGACACACAGGGTGGACACACAGGGTGGGCACACAGGGTGGACACACATGGTGGGCACACAGGGTGGGGACACAGGGAGGACACACAGGGTGGACACACAGCGTGGACACACAGGGTGGACACACAGGACGGACACACAGGACAGACACACAGGTTGGACACAAAGGACGGACACACCGGGCGGACACACAGGGTGGACACACAGGACGGACACACAGGACGGACACACAGGACGGACACACAGGTTGGACACACAGGGCGGACACACAGGGTGGACACACAGGACGGACACACAGGACGGACACACAGGACGGACACACAGGTTGGACACACAGGGCGGACACACAGGGTGGACACACAGGACGGACACACAGGACGGACACACAGGACGGACACACAGGTTGGACACACAGGACGGACACACAGGGTGGACACACAGGACGGACACACAGGACAGACACACAGGTTGGACACACAGGACGGACACACAGGGTTTACACACTGGGTGGACACACAAGGCGGACACACCGGGCGGACACTCAGGTTGGACACTCAGGTTGGACACACTGGGTGGACACACAGGGTGGACACACAGGGTGGACACACAGGGTGGACACACCGGGCGGACACACAGGGTGGACACACAGGACGGACACACAGGACGGACACACAGGACGGACACACAGGACGGACACACAGGACGGACACACAGGACGGACACACAGGGTGGACACACAGCGTGGACACACAGGGTGGACACACAGGACGGACACACAGGACAGACACACAGGTTGGACACACAGGACGGACACACCGGGCGGACACACAGGGTGGACACACAGGACGGACACACAGGACGGACACACAGGACAGACACACAGGTTGGACACACAGGACGGACACACAGGGTGGACACACTGGGTGGACACACAAGGCAGACACACCGGGCGGACACTCAGGTTGGACACTCAGGTTGGACACACTGGGTGGACACACAGGGTGGACACAAAGGGTGGACACACCGGGCGGACACACAGCGTGGACACACAGGGTGGACACACAGGACTGACACACAGGACGGACACACAGGGTGGACACACAGGACGGACACACAGGGCGGACACACAGGGTGGACACACAGGACGGACACACAGGACGGACACACAGGGTGGACACACAGGACGGACACACAGGGTGGACACACAGGGTGGACACACAGGGTGGGCACACAGGGCGGACACACAGGGTGGACACACAGGACGGACACACAGGGTGGACACACAGGGTGGACACACAGGGTGGACACACAGGGCGGACACACAGGGTGGACACACAGGACGGACACACAGGGTCGACACACAGGGTGGACACACAGGGCGGACACACAGGACGGACACACAGGGTGGACACACAGGGTGGACACACACAGGGTGGACACACAGGACGGACACACAGGGTGGACACACAGGGTGGACACACAGGGTGGGCACACAGGGCGGACACACAGGGTGTACACACAGGACGGACACACAGGGTGGACACACAGGGTGGACACACAGGGCAGACACACAGGGTGGACACACAGGACACACAGGGTCGACACACAGGTTGGACACACAGGGCGGACACACAGGGTGGACAAACAGGGCGGACACACAGGGTGGACACACAGGGCGCACACACACAGGGTGGACACACAGGACGGACACACAGGGTGGACACATAGGGTGGGCACACAGGGCGGACACACAGGGTGGACACACAGGACGGACACACATGGTGGACACACAGGGTGGACACACAGGGCGGACACACCGGGTGGACACACCGGGTGGACACACAGGGTGGACACACAGGGTGGACACACAGGGTGGACACACAGGGCGCACACACACAGGGCGGACACACACAGGGTGGACACACACAGGGCGGACACACACAGGGTGGACACACAGGGTGGACACACAGGGCGGACACACAGGACGGACACTCAGGGCGCACACACACAGGGTGGACACACAGGGTGGACACACACAGGGTGGACACACAGGGTGGACACACACATGGTGGACACACAGGGCGGACACACAGGGTGGACACACAGGGTGGGCACACAGGGTGGACACACATGGTGGGCACACAGGGTGGGGACACAGGGAGGACACACAGGGTGGACACACAGCGTGGACACACAGGGTGGACACACAGGACGGACACACAGGACAGACACACAGGTTGGACACAAAGGACGGACACACCGGGCGGACACACAGGGTGGACACACAGGACGGACACACAGGACGGACACACAGGACGGACACACAGGTTGGACACACAGGGCGGACACACAGGGTGGACACACAGGACGGACACACAGGACGGACACACAGGACGGACACACAGGTTGGACACACAGGACGGACACACAGGGTGGACACACAGGACGGACACACAGGACAGACACACAGGTTGGACACACAGGACGGACACACAGGGTTTACACACTGGGTGGACACACAGGACGGACACACAGGACGGACACACAGGACGGACACACAGGACGGACACACAGGACGGACACACAGGGTGGACACACAGCGTGGACACACAGGGTGGACACACAGGACGGACACACAGGACAGACACACAGGTTGGACACACAGGACGGACACACCTGGCGGACACACAGGGTGGACACACAGGACGGACACACAGGACGGACACACAGGACAGACACACAGGTTGGACACACAGGACGGACACACAGGGTGGACACACTGGGTGGACACACAAGGCAGACACACCGGGCGGACACTCAGGTTGGACACTCAGGTTGGACACACTGGGTGGACACACAGGGTAGACACACAGGGTGGACACACCGGGCGGACACACAGCGTGGACACACAGGGTGGACACACAGGACTGACACACAGGACGGACACACAGGGTGGACACACAGGACGGACACACAGGGCGGACACACAGGGTGGACACACAGGACGGACACACAGGACAGACACACAGGGTGGACACACAGGACGGACACACAGGGTGGACACACAGGGTGGGCACACAGGGCGGACACACAGGGTGGACACACAGGACGGACACACAGGGTGGACACACAGGGTGGACACACAGGGTGGACACACAGGGCGGACACACAGGGTGGACACACAGGACGGACACACAGGGTCGACACATAGGGTGGACACACAGGGCGGACACACAGGACGGACACACAGGGTGGACACACAGGGTGGACACACAGGGTGGACACACACAGGGTGGACACACAGGACGGACACACAGGGTGGACACACAGGGTGGACACACAGGGTGGGCACACAGGGCGGACACACAGGGTGTACACACAGGGCAGACACACCAGGGTGGACACACAGGACAGACACACAGGGTCGACACACAGGGTGGACACACAGGGCGGACACACAGGGTGGACAAACAGGGCGGACACACAGGGTGGACACACAGGGCGCACACACACAGGGTGGACACACAGGACGGACACACAGGGTGGACACATAGGGTGGGCACACAGGGCGGACCCACAGGGTGGACACACAGGACGGACACACATGGTGGACACACAGGGTGGACACACAGGGCGGACACACCGGGTGGACACACCGGGTGGACACACAGGGTGGACACACAGGGTGGGCACACAGGGCGGACACACAGGGTGGACACACAGGACGGACACACAGGGTGGACACACAGGGTGGACACACAGGGTGGACACACAGGGCGGACACACAGGGTGGACACACAGGACGGACACACAGGGTCGACACACAGGGTGGACACACAGGGCGGACACACAGGACGGACACACAGGGTGGACACACAGGGTGGACACACAGGGTGGACACACACAGGGTGGACACACAGGACGGACACACAGGGTGGACACACAGGGTGGACACACAGGGTGGGCACACAGGGCGGACACACAGGGTGTACACACAGGACGGACACACAGGGTGGACACACAGGGTGGACACACAGGGCAGACACACCAGGGTGGACACAAAGGACAGACACACAGGGTCGACACACAGGGTGGACACACAGGGCGGACACACAGGGTGGACAAACAGGGCGGACACACAGGGTGGACACACAGGGCGCACACACACAGGGTGGACACACAGGACGGACACACAGGGTGGACACATAGGGTGGGCACACAGGGCGGACCCACAGGGTGGACACACAGGACGGACACACATGGTGGACACACAGGGTGGACACACAGGGCGGACACACCGGGTGGACACACCGGGTGGACACACAGGGTGGACACACAGGGTGGACACACAGGGTGGACACACAGGGCGCACACACACAGGGCGGACACACACAGGGTGGACACACAGGGTGGACACACAGGGCGGACACACAGGACGGACACACAGGGCGCACACACACAGGGTGGACACACAGGGTGGACACACACAGGGTGGACACACAGGGTGGACACACACATGGTGGACACACAGGGCGGACACACAGGGTGGACACACAGGGTGGGCACACAGGGTGGACACACATGGTGGGCACACAGGGTAGGGACACAGGGAGGACACACATGGTGGACACACAGGGCGGACACACACAGGGTGAAAACACAGGGTGGACACAGCAGGACGGACACACAGGACGGACACACAGGGTGAACACACAGGGCGGACACACAGGGTGGACACACAGGGTGGACACACAGGGTGGACACACAGGGCGGACACACAGGGTGGACACACATGGTGGGCAGACTGGGTGGGCACACAGGGTGGGCACACAGGGTGGACACACTGGGTGGACACACAGAGTGGACACACAGGGTGGACACACAGGGTGGGCACACAGGGTAGGCACACTGGGTGGGCACACAGGGTGGGCACACAGGGTGGACACACAGGGTGAGCACACAGGGTGGCACACAGGGTGGACACACATGGTGGGCACACAGGGCGGACACACAGGGTGGACACACAGGGTGGGCACACAGGGTGGACACACATGGTGGGCACACAGGGTAGGGACACAGAGAGGACACACAGGGTGGACACACAGCGTGGACACACAGGGTGGACACACAGGACGGACACACAGGACAGACACACAGGTTGGACACACAGGACGGACACACCGGGCGGACACACAGGGTGGACACACAGGACGGACACACAGGACGGACACACAGGACAGACACACAGGTTGGACACACAGGACGGACACACAGGGTGGACACACTGGGTGGACACACAAGGCAGACACACCGGGCGGACACTCAGGTTGGACACTCAGGTTGGACACACTGGGTGGACACACAGGGTGGACACACAGGGTGGACACACCGGGCGGACACACAGCGTGGACACACAGGGTGGACACACAGGACGGACACACAGGACGGACACACAGGGTGGACACACAGGACGGACACACAGGGCGGACACACAGGGTGGACACACAGGACGGACACACAGGACGGACACACAGGGTGGACACACAGGACGGACACACAGGGTGGACACACAGGGTGGACACACAGGGTGGGCACACAGGGCGGACACACAGGGTGGACACACAGGACGGACACACAGGGTGGACACACAGGGTGGACACACAGGGTGGACACACAGGGCGGACACACAGGGAGGACACACAGGACGGACACACAGGGTCGACACACAGGGTGGACACACAGGGCGGACACACAGGACGGACACACAGGGTGGACACACAGGGTGGACACACACAGGGTGGACACACAGGACGGACACACAGGGTGGACACACAGGGTGGACACACTGGGTGGGCACACAGGGCGGACACACAGGGTGTACACACAGGACGGACACACAGGGTGGACACACAGGGTGGACACACAGGGCAGACACACAGGGTGGACACACAGGACAGACACACAGGGTCGACACACAGGGTGGACACACAGGGCGGACACACAGGGTGGACACACAGGGCGGACACACAGGGTGGACACACAGGGCGCACATACACAGGGTGGACACACAGGACGGACACACAGGGTGGACACATAGGGTGGGCACACAGGGCGGACACACAGGGTGGACACACAGGACGGACACACATGGTGGACACACAGGGTGGAAACACAGGGCGGACACACCGGGTGGACACTCCGGGTGGACACACAGGGTGGACACACAGGGTGGACACACAGGGCGCACACACACAGGGCGGACACACACAGGGTGGACACACAGGGTGGACACACAGGGCGGACACACAGGACGGACACACAGGGCGCACACACACAGGGTGGACACACAGGGTGGACACACACAGGTTGGACACACAGGGTGGGCACACAGGGTGGACACACATGGTGGGCACACAGGGTGGACACACATGGTGGGCACACAGGGTAGGGACACAGGGAGGACACACATGGTGGACACACAGGGCGGACACACACAGGGTGAAAACACAGGGTGGACACAGCAGGACGGACACACAGGACGGATACACAGGGTGAACACACAGGGCGGACACACAGGGTGGACACACAGGGTGGACACACAGGGTGGACACACAGGGTGGACACACAGGGCGGACACACAGGGTGAACACACATGGTGGGCAGACTGGGTGGGCACACAGGGTGGGAACACAGGGTGGACATACTGGGTGGACACACAGGGTGGACACACAGGGTGGGCACACAGGGTAGGCACACTGGGTGGGCACACAGGGTGGGCACACAGGGAGGACACACATGGTGGGCACACAGGGTGGACACACAGGGTGAGCACACAGGGTGGCACACAGGGTGGACACACATGGTGGGCACACAGGGCGGACACACAGGGTGGACACACAGGGTGGGCACACAGGGTGGACACAGATGGTGGGCACACAGGGTAGGGACACAGGGAGGACACACAGGGTGGACACACAGGACGGACACACAGGTTGGACACAGGACGGACACACCGGGCGGACACACAGGGTGGACACACAGGGTGGACACACAGGACGGACACACAGGACGGACACACAGGACAGACACACAGGACGGACACACAGGGTGGACACACTGGGTGGACACACAAGGCGGACACTCAGGTTGGACACTCAGGTTGGACACACTGGGTGGACACACAGGGTGGACACACCGGGCGGACACACAGGGTGGACACACAGGGTGGACACACAGGACGGACACACAGGACGGACACACAGGACGGACACACAGGGTGGACACACAGGACGGACACACAGGGTGGACACACAGCGTGGACACACAGGGTGGACACACAGGACGGACACACAGGACAGACACACAGGTTGGACACACAGGACGGACACACCGGGCGGACACACAGGGTGGACACAAAGGACGGACACACAGGACGGACACACAGGGTGGACACACTGGGTGGACACACAAGGCGGACACACCGGGCGGACACTCAGGTTGGACACTCAGGTTGGACACACTGGGTGGACACACAGGGTGGACACACAGGGTGGACACACAGGACGGACACACAGGGTGGACACACATGGTGGACACACAGGGTGGACACACAGGGTGGACACACAGGACGGACACACAGGACGGACACACAGGACGGACACACAGGGTGGACACACAGGACGGACACACTGGACGGACACACAGGACGGACACACAGGACGGACACACAGGGTGGACACACAGGACGGACACACAGGGTGGACACACAGGGTGGACACACAGGGTGTGCACACAGGGCGGACACACAGGGTGGACACACAGGACGGACACACAGGGTGGACACACAGGGTGGACACACAGGGCGGACACACAGGGTAGACCCACAGGACGGACACACAGGGTCGACACACAGGGTCGACACACAGGGCGGACACACAGGACGGACACACAGGGTGGACACACAGGGTGGACACACTGGGTGGGCACACAGGGCGGACACACAGGACGGACACACAGGGTGGACACACAGGGTGGACACACAGGGCGGACACACAGGGTGGACACACAGGACGGACACACAGGGTCGACACACAGGGTGGACACACAGGGCGGACACATAGGGTGGACAGACAGGGCGCACACACACAGGGTGGACACACACGACGGACACACAGGGTGGGCACACAGGGCGGACACACAGGGTGGACACACAGGACGGACACACATCGTGGACTCACAGGGTGGACACACAGGGCGGACACACCGGGTGGACACACAGGGTGGACACACAGGTTGGACACACAGGGTGGACACACAGGGTGGACACACAGGGTGGACACACAGGGAGCACACACACAGGGTGGACACACAGGGCGGACACACACAGGGTGGACACACACAGGGTGGTCACACAGGGTGGACACACAGGGCGGACACACAGGACGGAAACACAGGGCGCACACACACAGGGTGGACACACAGGGTGGACACACAGGGTGGATACACACAGGGTGGAAACACAGGGTGGACACATACATGGTGGACACACAGGGTGGACACACAGGGCGGACACACAGGACGGAAACACAGGGCGCACACACACAGGGTGGACACACAGGGTGGACACACAGGGCGGACACACACAGGGTGGAAACACAGGGCGGACACAGCAGGACGGACACACAGGACGGACACACAAGGTCTACACACAGGGCGGACACACAGGGTGGACACACAGGGTGGACACACAGGACGGACACACAGGGTGGACACACAGGGTGGACACACAGGACGGACACACAGGGTGGACACACAGGGTCTACACACAGGGCGGACACACAGGGTGGACACACAGGGTGGACACACTGGACGGACACACAGGGTGGACACACAGGGTCTACACACAGGGCGGACACACAGGGTGGACACACAGGACGGACACACAGGGTCGACACACAGAGTGGACACACAGGGCGGACACACAGGGTGGACACACAGGGCGGACACACAGGGCGCACACACACAGGGTGGACACACAGGACGGACACACAGGGTGGACACATAGGGTGGGCACACAGGGCGGACACACAGGGTGGACACACAGGACGGACACACATGGTGAACACACAGGGTGGACACACAGGGCGGACACACCGGGTGGACACACAGGGTGGACACACAGGTTGGACACACAGGGTGGACACACAGGGTGGACACACAGGGCGCACACACACAGGGTGGACACACAGGGCGGACACACACAGGGTGGACACACACAGGGTGGACACACAGGGTGGACACACAGGGTGGACACACAGGGCGGACACACAGGACGGACACACAGGGCGCACACACACAGGGTGGATACACACAGGACGGACACACAGGGTGGACACACTGGGTGGACACACAAGGCGGACACACCGGGCGGACACTCAGGTTGGACACACAGGGTGGACACACAGCGTGGACACATAGGGTGGACACACTGGGTGGGCACACAGGGCGGACACACAGGGTGGACACACAGGGTGGACACACAGGGTGGACACACAGGATGGACACACAGGGCGGACACACAGGACGGACACACAGGGTGGACACACAGGGTGGACACACTGGGTGGGCACACAGGGCGGACACACAGGGTGGACACACAGGACGGACACACAGGGTGGACACACAGGGTGGACACACAGGGCGGACACACAGGGTGGACACACAGGACGGACACACAGGGTCGACACACAGGGTGGACACACAGGGCGGACACATAGGGTGGACAGACAGGGCGCACACACACAGGGTGGAAACACACGACGGACACACAGGGTGGGCACACAGGGCGGACACACAGGGTGGACACACAGGACGGACACACATCGTGGACTCACAGGGTGGACACACAGGGCGGACACACAGGGTGGACACACAGGGTGGACACACAGGGTGGACACACAGGGTGGACACACAGGGTGGACACACAGGGAGCACACACACAGGGTGGACACACAGGGCGGACACACACAGGGTGGACACACAGGGCGGACACACAGGACGGAAACACAGGGCGCACACACACAGGGTGGACACACAGGGTGGACACACAGGGTGGATACACACAGGGTGGAAACACAGGGTGGACACATACATGGTGGACACACAGGGTGGACACGCAGGGCGGACACACAGGACGGAAACACAGGGCGCACACACACAGGGTGGACACACAGGGTGGACACACAGGGCGGACACACACAGGGTGGAAACACAGGGCGGACACAGCAGTACGGACACACAGGACGGACACACAGGGTGGACACACAGGACGGACACACAGGACGGACACACAGGGTCTACACACAGGGCGGACACACAGGGTGGACACACAGGGTGGACACACAGGACGGACACACAGGGTGGACACACAGGGTGGACACACAGGACGGACACACAGGGTGGACACACAGGGTCTACACACAGGGCGGACACACAGGGTGGACACACAGGGTGGACACACAGGACGGACACACAGGGTGGACACACAGGGTCTACACACAGGGCGGACACACAGGGTGGACACACAGGACGGACACACAGGGTCGACACACAGAGTGGACACACAGGGCGGACACACAGGGTGGACACACAGGGCGGACACACAGGGCGCACACACACAGGGTGGACACACAGGACGGACACACAGGGTGGACACATAGGGTGGGCACACAGGGCGGACACACAGGGTGGACACACAGGACGGACACACATGGTGAAGACACAGGGTGGACACACAGGGCGGACACACCGGGTGGACACACAGGGTGGACACACAGGTTGGACACACAGGGTGGACACACAGGGTGGACACACAGGGCGCACACACACAGGGTGGACACACAGGGCGGACACACACAGGGTGGACACACACAGGGTGGACACACAGGGTGGACACACAGGGTGGACACACAGGGCGGACACACAGGACGGACACACAGGGCGCACACACACAGGGTGGATACACACAGGGCGGACACACACAGGGTGGAAACACAGGGTGGACACAGCAGGACGGACACACAGGACGGACACACAGGGTGAACACACAGGGCGGACACACAGGGTGGACACACAGGGTGGACACACAGGGCGGACACACAGGGTGGGCACACAGGGTGGACACACAGGGTGGACACACAGGTGGTCACACAGGGTGGACACACAGGGTGGGCACACAGGGTGGACACACAGGGTGGACACACAGGGTGGGCACACAGGGTGGACACACAGGGTGGACACACAGGTGGTCACACAGGGTGGACACACAGGGTGGACACACAGGGTGGGCACACAGGGCGGACACACAGGACGGACACAGGGTGGACACACAGGACGGACACACTGGGTGGACACACAGGACGGACACACTGGGTGGACACACAGGGCGGACACACTGGGTGGACACACAGGGCAGACACACAGGGTGGACACACAGGGCGGACACACAGGGCGGACACACAGGACGGACACACAGGACGGACACACAGGGTGGACACACAGGACGGACACACTGGGTGGACACACAGGGCGGACACACAGGGTGGACACACAGGGTGCACACACAGGGTGGACACTCAGGGTGGACACACACAGGGTGGACACACAGGGTAGACACACAGGACGGACACACAGGGCGGACACACAGGACGGACACACAGGGTGGACACACAGGACGGACACACTGGGTGGACACACAGGGCGGACATACAGGGTGGATACACAGGGCGGACACAGAGGGTGGACACACAGGGCGGACACACAGGGTGGACACACAGGGTGCACACACAGGGTGGACACTCAGGGTGGACACACACAGGGTGGACACTCAGGGTGGACACTGGTCGGACTCACAGGTCGGACACAAAGGGTGGACACACAAGGTGGACACACAGGGCGGACACACAGGGTGGACACACAGGGCGGACACACAGGGTGGACACACAGGACGGACACACAGGACGGACACACAGGACGGACACACAAGGTGGACACACAGGGCGGACACACAGGGCGGACACACAGGGTGGACACACAGGGTGGACACACAGGGTGGACACACAGGACGGACACACAGGACGGACACACAGGACGGACACACAAGGTGGACACACAGGGTGGACACACAGGGCGGACACACAGGGTGGACACACAGGGTGGATACACAGGACGGACACACAGGACGGACACACAGGGTGGATACACAGGACGGACACACAGGGTGGACACACAGGACGGACACACAGGACGGACACACAGGGCGGACACACAGGGTGGACACACAGGGTGGATACACAGGACGGACACACAGGACGGACACACAGGGTGGATACACAGGACGGACACACAGGGTGGACACACAGGACGGACACACAGGACGGACACACAGGGCGGACACACAGGGTTGACACACAGGGTGGATACACAGGACGGACACACAGGACGGACACACAGGGTGGATACACAGGACGGACACACAGGGTGGACACACAGGACGGACACACAGGACGGACACACAGGGCGGATACACAGGACGGACACACAGGGTGGACACACAGGACGGACACACAGGACGGACACACAGGGCGGGCACACAGGGTGGACACACAGGGTGGACACACAGGGTGGACACACAGGGTGGATACACAGGGTGGATACACAGGACGGACACACAGGGTGGACACACAGGACGGACACACAGGACGGACACACAGGGCGGACACACAGGGTGGACACACAGGGTGGATACACAGGACGGACACACAGGGTGGACACACAGGACGGACACACAGGACGGACACACAGGGCGGGCACACAGGGTGGATACACAGGACGGACACACAGGGTGGACACACAGGACGGACACACAGGGCGGATACACAGGACGGACACACAGGGTGGACACACAGGACGGACACACAGGACGGACACACAGGGCGGGCACACAGGGTGGACACACAGGGCAGGCACAAGTGCACATAACACGTGTCATAAACACAGTAAACACATCACACTATCACATGTACCATTGCCTCTCCCTGCTTCTTCAAAACTTTACTCGCAAAATCTTCAAGAATTCTGTCAGTCAAGTGTCAGACAGGCGCGTGTGGCACAGATTTACTGACAACTGCGGCAGAGAGCGAGCGAGAGCTGTGGCACCAGGCACCACGGTACACTTGTACCCTCCAAAATGGTGCCACATTAACCAAGTAACCTTGCTCCGTACCTCACAAATGGTCGCCAGTCACATGTGCTTCTGCCTCTGTAACTTTGATAGGGTTCCCATGCATCGTTAAGGCTAGTCGTTAACGTGGAAGTTCGTTATAACTACTCTTGAGGTGTGGAGGTCATTGACACTTTTCAATTAGTATCTTCAATATTACCCCTTAACCTCTCACTAAGAAAATATTGTCTTGAGACAGCGTAACTTAACATCTGGGAGACGTAAGTCCAAATTTATATATTTAAATATAAGATAAAGTAATATTATTAACTATTTCTCCAAGTTCCTGAAAGAGATAACTACAATACGTTGTTATCCACATTACAGTAACGTAGCAGTGGTTGGGTATCGTGCCAGATAACTACAATACGTTGTTATCCACATTACAGTAACGTAGCAGTGGTTGGGTATCGTGCCAGATAACTACAATACCTTGTTATCCACATTACAGTAACGTAGCAGTGGTTGGGTATCGTGCCTGTGTCTCCACCATCACACTTGTTCTCCTGATATGATAGCACATATAGCAATTATTGGGTCAAGGGTACACATGAACATACAGCCACGACGGAAGACAGATCATACAACCACCACTAAACATACAGACCCACAACCCAGGTGGTACACTGGCAGAACGAAGGCGACTAAAACACGAACACCCAACACCAGATTGGCCATTCCCAGCTTTACAATAAACTATTCAATCTTGCCACTTCATGTTTTTCGTAATAAAAGATTAACTTATCATCTATCTACTTTCTAAGATATATTTAAAAAATACTGGAGAGTTACCAGTTACAATAACAGTCTGGGATGCTCCCGGACGCAGGTTCGAATCCTCGTCACAGCCCTTGTGGATTTGTTCATTTGTTTACCAGTTATACTTTATAATTTATTATTATGATTATTACTGAATTTTTTTTTGGAGTCGAGCAGTAGCTTGTCCTCATATCCCAGCACCTTGTCCTCATATCCCAGCTGCTTGTCCTCATATCCCAGCACCTTGTCCTCATATCCCAGCTGCTTGTCCTCATATCCCAGCTGCTTGTCCTCATATCCCAGCACCTTGTCCTCATATCCCAGCTGCTTGTCCTCGTATCCCAGCTCCTTATCCTCATATCCCAGCACCTTGTCCTCATATCCCAGCTGCTTGTCCTCATATCCCAGCACCTTGTCCTCATATCCCAGCACCTTGTCCTCATATCCCAGCTGCTTGTCATCATATCCCAGCTGCTTGTCCTCATATCCCAGCACCTTGTCCTCATATCCCAGCACCTTGTCCTCATATCCCAGCTGCTTGTCATCATATCCCAGGAGCTTGTCCTTATATCCCAGCACCTTGTCCTCATATCCCAGCTGCTTGTCCTCATATCCCAGCACCTTGTCCTCATATCCCAGCACCTTGTCCTCATATCCCAGCTGCTTGTCATCATATCCCAGGAGCTTGTCCTCATATCCCAGCACCTTGTCCTCATATCCCAGCTGCTTGTCCTCATATCCCAGCACCTTGTCCTCATATCCCAGCACCTCGTCCTCATATCCCAGCTGCTTGTCCTCATATCCCAGGAGCTTGTCCTCATATCCCAGCACCTTGTCCTCATATCCCAGCTGCTTGTCCTCATATCCCAGGAGCTTGTCCTCATATCCCAGCACCTTGTCCTCATATCCCAGCTGCTTGTCCTCATATCCCAGGAGCTTGTCCTCATATCCCAGCACCTTGTCCTCATATCCCAGCTGCTTGTCATCATATCCCAGGAGCTTGTCCTCATATCCCAGCACCGTGTCCTCATATCCCAGCAGGTTGTCCTCATATCCGAGCACCTTGTCCTCATATCCCAGCAGTTTGTCCTCATATCCCAGCAGCTTGTCCTCATATTCCCAGCAGCTTATCCTCATATCCCAGCAGCTTGACCTCGTATCCCAAGACCTTGTCCTCATATCCCAGCACCTTGTCCTCATATCCCAGCACCTTGTCCTCATATTCCAGCACCTTATCCTCATATCCCAGCACCTTGTCCTCATATCCCAACTGCTTGTCCTCATATCCCAGCACCTTGTCCTCATATCCCAGCACCTTGTCCTCATATCCCAGCAC
>NC_091169.1:44553394-44700894 GCF_040958095.1 Procambarus clarkii | reverse complement strand
CCATCCCCCTACCTCCATCCCTCTACCCCCATCCCCCTACCTCCATCCCTCTACCCCCATCCCTCTACCCCCCATCCCTCTACCCCCATCCCTCTACCCCCATCCCTCTACCCCCATCCCCCTACCTCCATCCCCCTACCTCCATCCCTCTACCCCCATCCCTCTACCCCCATCCCTCTACCCCCATCCCCCTACCTCCATCCCTCTACCCCCCATCCCTCTACCCCCATCCCTCTACCCCCATCCCTCTACCCCCATCCCTCTACCACCATCCCTCTACCCCCATCCCTCTACCCCCATCCCTCTACCCCCATCCCCCTACCCCCATCCCTCTACCCCCATCCCTCTACCACCATCCCTCTACCCCCATCCCTCTACCCCCATCCCTCTACCCCCATCCCTCTACCCCCATCCCTCTACCCCCATCCCTCAACCCCCATCCCTCTACCCCCCATCCCTCTACCCCATCCCTCTACCCCCATCCCTCTACCCCCATCCCTCTACCCCCATCCCCCTACCTCCATCCCTCTACCCCCATCCCCCTACCTCCATCCCTCTACCCCCATCCCTCTACCCCCATCCCTCTACCACCATCCCTCTACCCCCATCCCCCTACCCCCATCCCTCTACCCCCATCCCTCTACCCCCATCCCTCTACCCCCATCCCTCTACCCCCATCCCTCTACCCCCATCCCTCTACCTCCATCCCTCTACCCCCATCCCTCTACCCCCATCCCTCTACCACCATCCCTCTACCCCCATCCCCCTACCCCCATCCCTCTACCCCCATCCCTCTACCCCCCATCCCTCTACCCCCATCCCTCTACCCCCATCCCTCTACCCCCATCCCTCTACCTCCATCCCTCTACCCCCATCCCCCTACCCCCATCCCTCTACCCCCATCCCCCTACCCCCATCCCTCTACCCCCATCCCTCTACCCCCATCCCTCTACCCCCATCCCTCTACCCCCATCCCTCTACCCCCATCCCTCTACCTCCATCCCTCTACCCCCATCCCTCTACCCCCATCCCTCTACCCCCATCCCTCTACCCCCATCCCTCTACCTCCATCCCTCTACCCCCATCCCTCTACCCCCATCCCTCTACCCCCATCCCTCTACCCCCATCCCTCTACCCCCATCCCTCTACCCCCATCCCTCTACCCCCATCCCTCTACCTCCATCCCTCTACCCCCATCCCTCTACCCCCATCCCTCTACCCCCATCCCTCTACCCCCATCCCTCTACCCCCATCCCTCTACCCCCATCCCTCTACCCCCATCCCTCTACCCCCCATCCCTCTACCTCCATCCCTCTACCCCCATCCCTCTACCCCCATCCCTCTACCCCCATCCCTCTACCCCCATCCCTCTACCCCCATCCCTCTACCCCCATCCCTCTACCCCCATCCCTCTACCCCCATCCCTCTACCCCATCCCTCTACCCCCATCCCTCTACCCCCATCCCTCTACCCCCATCCCTTAAACCTCATACTCCCGTACATTGTTATGTTTGTTTACTCCCAAGATGGTTGTGGAGTCAGCGTGGTCACGAAGGAGAGTTAGCAACTTGGCCAAGTTACTCTGACGATGATTGGTGAAGATAATCCACACAAACTGGTGAGAGAAAATAATCACTCTCTAAGTTCCTCTCCCCATCTTGAGGCACCGTGCCACAAGAGGCACTAACACTGTCCCACAAGAGGCACTAACACCGTGCCACAAGAGGCACTAACACCGTGCCACAAGAGGCACTAACACCGTGCCACAAGAGGCACTAACACTGTCCCACAAGAGGCACTAACACCGTGCCACAAGAGGCACTAACACTGTCCCACAAGAGGCACTAACACCGTGCCACAAGAGGCACTAACACCGTGCCACAAGAGGCACTCTCACACCGTGCCACAAGAGGCACTCTCACACCGTGCCACAAGAGGCACTAACACCGTGCCACAAGAGGCACTAACACCGTGCCACAAGAGGCACTAACACCGTGCCACAAGAGGCACTAACACCTTGCCACAAGAGGCACTAACACCGTGCCACAAGAGGCACTCTCACACCGTGTCACAAGAGGCACTAACACCGTGCCACAAGAGGCTCTAACACCGTGCCACAAGAGGCACTCTCACACCGTGCCACAAGAGGCACTAACACCGTGCCACAAGAGGCACTAACACTGTCCCACAAGAGGCACTAACACCGTGTCACAAGAGGCACTAACACCGTGCCACAAGAGGCACTCACACCGTGCCACAAGAGGCACTTTCACACCGTGCCACAAGAGGCACTAACACCGTGCCACAAGAGGCACTCTCACACCGTGCCACAAGAGGCACTCTCACACCGTGCCACAAGAGGCACTAACACCGTGCCACAAGAGGCACTAACACTGTCCCACAAGAGGCACTAACACCGTGTCACAAGAGGCACTAACACCGTGTCACAAGAGGCACTAACACCGTGCCACAAGAGGCACTAACACCGTGCCACAAGAGGCACTAACACCGTGCCACAAGAGGCACTCTCACAAGCAACCGTGCCACAAGAGGCACTCTAACACCGTGCCACAAGAGGCACTAACACTGTCCCACAAGAGGCACTAACACCGTGCCACAAGAGGCACTAACACTGTCCCACACGAGGCACTAAGCACCGTGCCACAAGAGGCACTAACACACGTGCCACAAGAGGCACTAACACTGTCCCACAAGAGGCACTAACACCGTGCCACAAGAGGCACTAACACCGTGCCACTAGAGGCACTCTAACACCGTGCACAAGAGGCACTAATCACCTCGTGCCACAAGAGGCACTAACACCGTGCTACAGAGGGCACTAACACCGTGCCACAGAGTGCACTCCTAAGCACTACCGTGCCACAAGAGGCACTCTAACACCGTGCCACAAGAGGCACTAACACCGTGCCACAAGAGGCACTCTAAACACCGTGCACAAGAGGCACTAACACCGGTGCCACAAGAGGCACTAACACCGTGTCCACAAGAGGCACTAACACCGTGCCACAAGAGGCACTAACACCGTGCCACAAGAGGCACTCTCACACCGTGCCACAAGAGGCAATACTACACCGTGCCACAGAGGCACTCTAACACCGTGGACACAAGAGGCACTAACACCGTGTCACAAGAGGCACTAACACTGTCCCACAAGAGGCACTAACACCGTGCCACAGAGGCAACTAACACGTGCACCACAAGGAGGCACTCTCACACCGGTCACAAAGAGGCACTAACACCGTGCCACAAGAGGCACTACTACACCGTGCCACAAGAGGGCACTCTCACAACCGTGCCACAATAGGCACTAACACCGTGCCACAAGAGGCACTAACACCGTGCCACAAGAGGCACACTCACACCGTGCCACAAGAGGCACTACACCGTGTCACAAGAGGCACTAACACCGTGTCACAAGAGGCACTACACCGTGCCAACAAGAGGCACTAACACCGTGCCACAGAGGCAGACTCACAACACCGTGCCACAAGAGGGCACTAACACCGTGCCACAAGAGGCACTAACCAGTGCCACAAGAGGCACTAACACCGTGACCACAAGAGGCACTAACACGTGCCACAAGAGGCACTAACACCGTGCCACAAGAGGCACTCACACCGTGCCACAAGAGGCACTAACACCGTGCCACAAGAGGCACTAACACCGTGCCACAGAGGCACTCTAACACCGTCCACAAGAGGCACTTACACCGTGCCACAAGAGGCACTCTAACACCGTGCCACAAGAGGCACTAACACCGTGCACAAGAGGCACTCTAACACCGTGCCACAAGAGGCACTAACACCGTGCCACAAGAGGCACTAACACCGTGCCACAAGAGGCACTAACACCGTGCCACAAGAGGCACTAACACCGTGCCACAAGAGCACTCTCACACCGTGCCACAAGAGGCACTCACACCGTGCCACAAGAGGCACTCTCACACCGTGCCACAAGAGGCACTAACACCGTGCCACAAGAGGCACTCTAACACCGTGCCACAAGAGGCACTAACACCGTGCCACAAGAGGCACTAACACCGTGCCACAAGAGGCACACTCACACCGTGCCACAAGAGGCACTAACACCGTGCCACAAGAGGCACTAACACCCGTGCCACAAGAGGCACCTAACACGTGCCACAAGAGGCACTCACACCGTGCCACAAGAGGCACTAACACCGTGCCCACAAGAGGCACTAACACCGTGCCACAAGATGGCACTCTCCACCGTGCCACAAGAGCACTAACACCGTGCCACAAGAGGCACTAACACCGTGCCACAAGAGCACTAAACACCGTGTCCACAAGAGGCACTAACACCGTGCCACAAGAGGCACTCACACCCGTGCACAAGAGGCACTCTCACACCGTGCCACAAGAGGCACTAACACCGTGCCACAAGAGTCACTAACACCGTGTCCACAAGAGGCACTCTCACACCGTGCCACAAGAGGCACTACCACCCGTGCCACAAGAGGCACTAACACCGTGCCACAAGAGGCACCTCACCACCGTGCCACAAGAGGCACTAACACCGTGTCCACAAGAGGCACTAACACCGTGCCACAAGAGGCACTAACACCGTGCCACAAGAGGCACTAACACCGTGCCACAAGAGGCCACTAACACCGGGCCACAAGAGGCACTAACACCGTCCACAAGAGGCACTAACACCGTGCCACAAGAGGCACTAACACCGTGCCACAAGAGGCACTAACACGTGCCACAAGAGGCACTCACACCGTGCCACAAGAGGCACTCACACCGTGCCACAAGAGGCACTAACACCGTGCCACAAGAGGCACTAACACCGTGCCACAAGAGGCACTCTAACACCGTGCCACAAGAGGCACTAACACCGTGCCACAAGAGGCATCTAACACCGTGCCACAAGAGGCACTCTCCACACCGTGCCACAAGAGGCACTAACACCGTGCCACAATAGGCACTAACACCGTGCCACAAGAGGCACTCTAACACCGTGCCACAAGAGGCACTAACACCGTGCCACAAGAGGCACTAACACCGGTCGCCACAAGAGGCACTAACACTCGTGCCACAAGAGGCACTAACACCGTGCCACAAGAGGCACTCTCACACCGTGCCTCAAGAGGCACTCACACCGTGCCACAAGAGGCACTCACACCGTGCCACAAGAGGCACTAACACCGTGCCACAAGAGGCACTCTCACACCGTGCCACAAGAGGCACTCTCACACCGTGCCACAAGAGGCACTAACACCGTGCCACAAGAGGCACTAACACCGTGCCACAAGAGGCACTCTCACACCGTGCCACAAGAGGCACACTCACACCGTGCCACAAGAGGCACTAACACCGTGCCACAAGAGGCACTAACACCGTGCCACAAGAGGCACTAACACCGTGCCACAAGAGGCACACACACCGTGCCACAAGAGGCACTAACACCGTGCCACATGAGGCACTCTAACACCGTGCCACAAGAGGCACTCTCACACCGCCACAAGAGGCACTCTAACACCGTGCCACAAGAGGCACTCTCACACCGTGCCACAAGAGGCACTCTCACACCGTGCCACAAGAGGCACTAACACCGTGCCTCAAGAGGCACTAACACCGTGCCACAAGAGGCACTAACACCGTGCCACAAGAGGCACTCTCACACCGTGCCACAAGAGGCACACTCACACCGTGCCACAAGAGGCACTAACACCGTGTCACAAGAGGCACTAACACCGTGCCACAAGAGGCACTAACACCGTGCCACAAGAGGCACTAACACCGTGCCACAAGAGGCACTAACACCGTGCCACAAGAGGCACTAACACCGTGCCACAAGAGGCACTAACACCGTGCCACAAGAGGCACTCTCACACCGTGCCACAAGAATCACACTCACACCGTGCCACAAGAGGCACTAACACCGTGCCACAAGAGGCACTAACACCGTGCCACAAGAGGCACTAACACCGTGCCACAAGAGGCACACTCACACCGTGTCACAAGAGGCACTAACACCGTGCCACATGAGTCACTCTAACACCGTGCCACAAGAGGCACTAACACCGTGCCACAAGAGGCACTCTAACACCGTGCCACAAGAGGCACTCTAACACCGTGCCACAAGAGGCACTAACACCGTGCCACAAGAGGCACTCTAACACCGTGCTACAAGAGGCACTCTAACACCGTGCCACAAGAGGCACTAACACCGTGCCACAAAAGGCACTAACACCGTGCCACAAGAGGCACTAACACCGTGCCACAAGAGGCACTAACACCGTGCCACAAGAGGCACTCTCACACCGTGCCACAAGAGGCATTCTCACACCGTGCCACAAGAGGCACTCTCACACCGTGCCACAAGAGGCACTCTCACACCGTGCCACAAGAGGCACTCTCACACCGTGCCACAAGAGGCACTCTCACACCGTGCCACAAAAGGCACTAACACCGTGCCACAAGAGGCACTAACACCGTGCCACAAGAGGCACTAACACCGTGCCACAAGAGGCACACTCACACCGTGTCACAAGAGGCACTAACACCGTGCCACATGAGTCACTCTAACACCGTGCCACAAGAGGCACTAACACCGTGCCACAAGAGGCACTCTAACACCGTGCCACAAGAGGCACTCTAACACCGTGCCACAAGAGGCACTAACACCGTGCCACAAGAGGCACTCTAACACCGTGCTACAAGAGGCACTCTAACACCGTGCCACAAGAGGCACTAACACCGTGCCACAAGAGGCACTAGCACCGTGCCACAAGAGGCACTAACACCGTGCCACAAGAGGCACTAACACCGTGCCACAAGAGGCACTCTCACACCGTGCCTCAAGAGGCATTCTCACACCGTGCCACAAGAGGCACTCACACCGTGCCACAAGAGGCACTCTCACACCGTGCCACAAGAGGCACTCTCACACCGTGCCACAAGAGGCACTCTCACACCGTGCCACAAGAGGCACTAACACCGTGCCACAAGAGGCACTAACACCGTGCCACAAGAGGCACTCTCACACCGTGCCACAAGAGGCACACTCACACCGTGCCACAAGAGGCACTAACACCGTGCCACAAGAGGCACTAACACCGTGCCACAAGAGGCACTAACACCGTGCCACAAGAGGCACACTCACACCGTGCCACAAGAGGCACTAACACCGTGCCACATGAGTCACTCTAACACCGTGCCACAAGAGGCACTCTCACACCGTGCCACAAGAGGCACTCTAACACCGTGCCACAAGAGGCACTCTCACACCGTGCCACAAGAGGCACTCTCACACCGTGCCACAAGAGGCACTAACACCGTGCCTCAAGAGGCACTAACACCGTGCCACAAGAGGCACTAACACCGTGCCACAAGAGGCACTCACACCGTGCCACAAGAGGCACACTCACACCGTGCCACAAGAGGCACTAACACCGTGTCACAAGAGGCACTAACACCGTGCCACAAGAGGCACTAACACCGTGCCACAAGAGGCACTAACACCGTGCCACAAGAGGCACTAACACCGTGCCACAAGAGGCACACTCACACCGTGTCACAAGAGGCACTAACACCGTGCCACATGAGTCACTCTAACACCGTGCCACAAGAGGCACTAACACCGTGCCACAAGAGGCACTCTAACACCGTGCCACAAGAGGCACTAACACCGTGCCACAAGAGGCACTAACACCGTGCCACAAGATGCACACTCACACCGTGTCACAAGAGGCACTAACACCGTGCCACATGAGTCACTCTAACACCGTGCTACAAGAGGCACTAACACCGTGCCACAAGAGGCACTCTAACACCGTGCCACAAGAGGCACTCTAACACCGTGCCACAAGAGGCACTAACACCGTGCCACAAGAGGCACTCTAACACCGTGCTACAAGAGGCACTCTAACACCGTGCCACAAGAGGCACTAACACCGTGCCACAAAAGGCACTAACACCGTGCCACAAGAGGCACTAAGACCGTGCCACAAGAGGCACTAACACCGTGCCACAAGAGGCACTCTCACACCGTGCCACAAGAGGCATTCTCACACCGTGCCACAAGAGGCACTCTCACACCGTGCCACAAGAGGCACTCTCACACCGTGCCACAAGAGGCACTCTCACACCGTGCCACAAGAGGCACTCTCACACCGTGCCACAAAAGGCACTAACACCGTGCCACAAGAGGCACTAACACCGTGCCACAAGAGGCACGCTCACTCCGTGCCACAATAGGCACTAACACCGTGCCACAAGAGGCACTAACACCGTGCCACAAGAGGCACTCTCACACCGTGCCACAAGAGGCACTCTCACACCGTGCCACAAGAGGCACTCTCACACCGTGCCACAAGAGGCACTCTCACACCGTGCCACAAGAGGCACTCTCACACCGTGCCACAAGAGGCACTCTCACACCGTGCTACAAGAGGCACTAACACCGTGCCACAAGAGGCACTAACACCGTGCCACAAGAGGCACTAACACCGTGCCACAAGAGGCACTAACACCGTGCCACAAGAGGCACTAACACCGTGCCACAAGAGGCACTAACACCGTGCCACAAGAGGCACTCTCACACCGTGCCACAAGAGGCACTCTCACACCGTGCCACAAGAGGCACTAACACCGTGCCACAAGAGGCACACTCACACCGTGCCACAAGAGGCACTAACACCGTGCCACATGAGGCACTAACACCGTGCCACAAGAGGCACTAACACCGTGCCACAAGAGGCACTCACACCGTGCCACAAGAGGCATGGTCTCCAGGCATATATGCAACTGAAAACTCTACACCCCAGAAGTGACTCGAACTCATACTGCCAGAAGCACTATGCAACTGGTGTTCAGGAGACCTTAACCACTCGACCATCAATGACCGTTCAAAGGATGATGATAGCCGAGGCTATTTGCCCATCATCCCGACGGCACTTTGATGGTAATCTTGGGCATAGTTATTTAATCAAATCACCTCATTTTGTGGGGCCACATGAGCAACACAACTCCTGTACACCAGTTGCATAGTGCTCCTGGCAGTATGAGTTCGAGTCACTTCTGGGGTGTAGAGTTTTCAGTTACATATATGCCTGGGGACCATTCAGGCTTGTTTTCATATATATATATATATATATATATATATATATATATATATATATATATATATATATATATATATATACATATATATATATATATATATATATATATATATATATATATATATATATATATATATATATATAATATATATCACTAAGTCACGGTTAAGGGAATGTTAACCGTGTCTTTGGCTTCTGTTTGGGTCTTAAACTTGCTTAACATGAGGTTTAACAGGATCAAATTTTCTTTTGAAACTTAAAAGCAGACTTAATTTTACCAAAATCTAATTTATTCCAAGCACACTCAGTAAGAAAATTATTTTTTTTTTTTTAGCCAAGGCCGGTTAAGACTGATCAAATTAGACACTCATATGTTTAAAGTTAAAGAGTTTGTTTGGTGGTCTTGAAAATAGGTCAACTATGAGGACGGTGTCTGCCTGTCCAATGTTGGAGGACAGACACTATGGACTAGACTCTCCCAACTTTGCATGGTGATTGCTTTTCGGTAGGTGACCAACATGAGTGAGTTGGAGTTGGCGCCATTTCTCGGACTAAGACCATACATGGTATGGGACTATGGTTTCATAATTTCCATGCAACTACACTAGGTCCTTCATGACCCAGTAGAAGGAAGAGTAATAATTTTAATTATTTTTGCTATCAAAATAATTATGATAATTATTGTAATTAATAATTATTATTGTTCCTTGTGCTTGGGCTTGAAGGAAGCCGGCCTCGGGTGAACGAGGGCTGTGACGATCTCTGTCTGGAACCCGTAGGTGCGGGCCTGGGGCTCGTGCGGCCGAAGTTCTGCTTCAGGAGGCTGGGGTGGTTCTTCTCCGGCCCCGACCACGGCGGTCTCCGGGTCTGGAGTCCCTTTGCCTTCTTTCACCAACTTCGAGGTAACCTCCGGAGCTGGAGCCTCCTTAGGGCAGTTCGATGTTACTTTCAACGTTGTTCTGAGAGTTCCGGCGACGGCGCTGGAACCAATCGTATTGGCGTTTACCTTCTCATTTCTCCGTCACGTGATTATTTGTACCATTATGTTCACAGATAGAAAGAGTACCATGGTATAGGAGGCTATAGTGAGAGGTTGTGGGTGAGAGACTATGGGTGAGAGACTGTGGGTGAGAGACTGTGGGTGAGAGACTGTGGGTGAGAGACTGTGGGTGAGAGACTGTGGGTGAGAGACTGTGGGTGAGAGACTGTGGGTGAGAGACTGTGGGTGAGAGACTGTGGGTGAGAGACTGTGGGTGAGAGACTGTGGGTGAGAGACTGTGGGTGAGAGACTATGGGTGAGAGACTGTGGGTGAGAGACTATGGGTGAGAGACTGTGGGTGAGAGACTGTGGGTGAGAGACTATGGGTGAGAGACTGTGGGTGAGAGACTGTGGGTGAGAGACTATGGGTGAGAGACTGTGGGTGAGAGACTGTGGGTGAGAGACTGTGGGTGAGAGACTGTGGGTGAGAGACTGTGGGTGAGAGACTATGGGTGAGAGACTGTGGGTGAGAGACTGTGGGTGAGAGACTATGGGTGAGAGACTATGGGTGAGAGACTATGGGTGAGAGACTATGGGTGAGAGACTGTGGGTGAGAGACTGTGGGTGAGAGACTGTGGGTGAGAGACTGTGGGTGAGAGACTGTGGGTGAGAGACTACGGGTGAGAGACTGTGGGTGAGAGACTATGGGTGAGAGACTATGAGTGAGAGACTATGGGTGAGAGACTGTGGGTGAGAGACTATGAGTGAGAGACTGTGGGTGAGAGACTGTGGGTGAGAGACTGTGGGTGAGAGACTGTGGGTGAGAGACTGTGGGTGAGAGACTACGGGTGAGAGACTGTGAGTGAGAGACTGTGGGTGAGAGACTGTGGGTGAGAGACTATGGGTGAGAGACTATGGGTGAGAGACTGTGGGTGAGAGACTACGGGTGAGAGACTATGGGTGAGAGACTATGGGTGAGAGACTATGGGTGAGAGACTGTGGGTGAGAGACTGTGGGTGAGAGACTGTGGGTGAGAGACTGTGGGTGAGAGACTACGGGTGAGAGACTGTGGGTGAGAGACTATGGGTGAGAGACTATGAGTGAGAGACTATGGGTGAGAGACTGTGGGTGAGAGACTATGAGTGAGAGACTGTGGGTGAGAGACTGTGGGTGAGAGACTGTGGGTGAGAGACTACGGGTGAAAGACTACGGGTGAGAGTCTGTGGGTGAGAGACTGTGGGTGAGAGACTGTGGGTGAGAGACTGTGGGTGAGAAACTACGGTGAGAGACTGTGGGTGAGAGACTGTGGGTGAGAGACTATGGATGAGAGACTGTGGGTGAAAGACTACGGGTGAGAGACTGTGGGTAAGAGACTATGGGTGAGAGAATATGGGTGAGAGACTATGGGTGAGAGACTACGGGTGAGAGACTATGGGTGAGAGACTATGGGTGAGAGACTATGGGTGAGAGACTGTGGGTGAGAGACTGTGGGTGAGAGACTATGGGTGAGAGACTGTGGGTGAGAGACTGTGGGTGAGAGACTACGGGTGAGAGACTATGGGTGAGAGAATGTGGGTGAGAGACTATGGGTGAGAGACTGTGGGTGAGAGACTGTGGGTGAGAGACTACGGGTGAGAGACTATGGGTGAGATACTGTGGGTGAGAGACTACGGGTGAGAGAATATGGGTGAGAGGCTGTGAGTGAGAGACTATGGGTGAGAGACTACGGGTGAGAGACTGTGGGTGAGAGACTGTGGGTGAAAGACTGTGGGTGAGAGACTATGGATGAGAGACTGTGGGTGAGAGACTATGGATGAGAGACTATGGGTGAGAGACTGTGGGTGAAAGACTGTGGGTGAGAGACTGTGGGTGAAAGACTGTGGGTGAGAGACTATGGATGAGAGACTGTGGGTGAGAGACTATGGATGAGAGACTGTGGGTGAGAGACTATGGATGAGAGACTATGGGTGAGAGGCCAGTAAGGACAGTGCACCGGATCTGTCTTCAGTGACGTCATACGGTCGCCCACTCTGTTGAGATAGTGTGTCACTGGGCGCATGCACGCACGCACACACGCCCGTGGTCCAGTGGGCAACTTCCTCGACTCACAATCGAGAGATCCAGGTTCAATCCCCGGCTGCAACGGAAGTAACAGAGCAGCGAGTACATACATCTGATGTCTCTTTTTTTTACCTAGCAGTAGATAGGTACCTGTGAGAGAGAGAGAGAGAGAGAGAGAGAGAGAGAGAGAGAGAGAGAGAGAGAGAGAGAGAGTGAGTGAGTAATATATAATAGATATGATATAGTAAAGTGGTCGAGAGTCAGTACATTAGACTACTCTATGGGTATAGAGTAGTCTTAGAGTATACTCTAAGTCTACTTAGACTTCGGATGGTTCTAAAGGCAGGGTCTAAGAGTGCTTTTGGAGGGAATTAGTAGTTAAGATTTGATTGATTAACAGTTGAAAGGCGGGCCGAAAGAGCAGAGCTCAACCCCCGCAAGCACAACTAGGGGAACACACACGGACGATGCTAAAATTATGAGAAGGATTAAAACAGAAGAGGACTGTTTGAGGCTTCAAGAAGACTTAGACAAGCTGAAGGAATGGTCGAACAAATGGTTGTTAGAGTTTAACCCAACCAAATGTAATGTTATGAAGATAGGTGTAGGGAGCAGGAGGCCAGATACAAAGTATCATCTGGGAGAGGAAATTCTTCAGGAGTCAGAGAAGGAAAAAGACTTGGGGGTTGATATCACGCCAGACCTGTCTCCTGCAGCACATGTCAAGCGGATAACATCAGCGGCATATGCCAGGCTGGCCAACATACGAACGGCATTCAGAAACTTGTGTAAAGAATCATTCAGAACTTTGTATACCACATATGTCAGGCCAATCCTGGAGTATGCAGCCCCAGCATGGAGTCCATATCTAGTCAAAGATAAGACTAAACTGGAAAAGGTTCAAAGGTTTGCCACCAGACTAGTAACCGAGCTGAGAGGTATGAGCTACGAGGAGAGACTACGGGAATTAACCTAACTTCGCTGGAAGACAGAAGAGTTAGGGGGGACATGATCACCACATTCAAGATTCTGAAGGGAATTGATAGGGTAGATAAAGACAGTATTTAACACAAGGGGAACACGCACAAGGGGACATAGGTGGAAACTGAGTGCCCAAATGAGCCACAGAGATATTAGAAAGAACTTTTTTAGTGTCAGAGTGGTTGACAAATGGAATGCATTAGGAAGTGATGTGGTGGAGGCTGACTCCATACACAGTTTCAAGTGTAGATATGATAGAGCCCAATAGGCTCAGGAATCTGTACACCTGTTGATTGACGGTTGAGAGGCGGGACCAAAGAGCCAGAGCTCAACCCCCGCAAACACAACTAGGTGAGTACAACTAGGTGAGTACACACACACACACTCACACACACACACACACACACACACACACACACACACACACACACACACACACACACACTCACACACACACACACACACACACACACACACTCACACACACACACACACACACACACACACACACACACACACACACAGCCATTAGCCAGCTGGGTGATGTGTGGCGGCAGGAGACACGGGAGACCACGTTAGGTTTATGATGACAGGAACACGCAGGCTGCTTTGTTTACTGTGAAGTTGGTGAGTGGCGCCGCCAGCCAGGCTACACACTAACTACCACCTTATACCACCTTATACCACCTTAACCAACTTATACCACCTTAACCACCTTATTCCACCTTAACCACCTTATTCCACCTTATACCACCTTAACCACCTTAACCACCATACTACTCTTTCTCCTACAGTAACAAAATGCTCTCTCTCTCTCTCTCTCTCTCTCTCTCTCTCTCTCTCTCTCTCTCTCTCTCTCTCTCTCTCTCTCCCTCTCTCTCTCTCTCTCTCCCTCTCTCTCCCTCTCTCTCTCTCTCTCTCCCTCTCTCCCTCTCTCTCTCTCTCCCTCTCAAACACTTCAAAGGTTTCATATCCCATCCCTGTATAGGATATTTCATTTCACTTTTTCGTTTTGCGTGCAGTATTTCAACACTAAGACAATTTCGTCAAGGATGGTTGAACCCTTTCAGCTCAGAGGCAAAAGAGCTTTCTGTTAGCACTCAATTCCACACGATAAACAATTTTATTTTCATTACTTCTTTCAATGTAAACTTTTATAGATTTTTTAATATAGAGATTACAGGCAAAATATGTAGACGGATGTGGGTACTCCCACTCACTTTAGATACTTTATACTAAAGTATTTTATACTATACTTTATACTAAAGCGATAGTTTAGAACGGATTGCCACCTCTTGTTCCTTCACACGGACTTACGTGTGAAGGTACAAGAGGTACACACACACACACACACACACACACACACACACACACACACACACACACACACACACACACACACACACACACACATCAAACAGATTGGTAGACGGTTGGAACAAGTTAGGTGAGAAGGTGGCGGAGGCCAAGACCGTCAGTAGTTTCAAAGCGTTATATGACAAAGAGTGCTGGGAAGACGGGACACCACGAGCGTAGCTCTCATCCTGTAACTACACTTAGGTAATTACACTTAAGTAATTACACACACACAGTGTGCGTCTGGCAAGGATCTTTAATGAATCACTTATGTCGGGAGAATTGCCCAATTGCTGGAAGAGGGCAAATGTCGTACCGATTTTCAAGAAATGTGACAGGGAGGAGGCACTTAACTATAGACCTGTATCACTGACAAGCATCCCCTGTAAAATACTTGAAAGAATAATTAGGCTACGACTGCTTGCACACCTGGAGAACATTAGGTTTTTGAACAAACATCAACATGGGTTAAGGAAAGGGAAATCGTTCCTAACAAACCTTTTGGAATTCTATGATAAAATAACAAGAATAAGGCAGGACAGAGATGATTGGGCAGACTGCATATTTCTAGACTGCCAAAAGGCCTTTGATACAGTACCACACATGAGACTGCTATTCAAACTTGAGAGACAGGCAGGAGTAAGTGGAAAGCCCCTAGCATGGGTAAGGAACTACCTAACAGAAAGGAGCCAGAGAGTAACGGTAAAGGGGTGAGAAGTCGGACTGGCGAACAGTAACGAGTGGAGTACCTCAAGGATCGGTGCTGGGACCAATTCTATTTCTAATATGTTAATGACATGTTTACAGGAGTAGAGTCCTACATGTCGATGTTCACCGATGACGCAAAGTTGATGAGAAGAGTTGTGACAGATGAGGATTGTAGGATCCTCCAAGAGGACCTGAACAGGTTGCAGAGATGGTCAGAGAAATGGCTACTGGAGTTCAACACATGCATATGTAAAGTTATGGTGACAGAAGACCAAAGGGACACTTCATAATGAAAGGGAACAGCCTACCTGTGACGACGCGCGAAAGAGACCTGGGTTTGGACGTAACACCTAATCTAACTCCTGAGGCACATATAAATAGGATATCGACAGCAGCGTACTCTACACTGGCAAAAGCTAAAACATCATTCAGAAACATAAGTGAGGAGGCATTTAGGGCGCTTTACACTGCCTACGTGAGGCCAGTCTTAGAGTATGCCGCCCCATCATGGAGTACTCACCTGAAGAAACTCATAAGGAAAATGGAAAGGTTCAGAAGTTTGCAACAAGACTCGTCCCAGCGTTACATTGGATGGGGTATGAAGAGCGCCTGAAGGAACTGTGCCTTACGACACTAGTAAAAAAGAAGTGAGAGGGGGATATGATAGATACGTATAGAATACTTAGGGGGATTGACAGGAGTGGAAATTGACGTTATGTTCACACGGAATAGTAACAGAACGAGGAGACATGGGTGGAAGCTGGAAACTCAGATGAGTCACAGAGATGTTAGGAAGTTTTCCTTTAGTGTGAGAGTAGTGGAAAAATGGAATGCACTTAAGGAATAGGTTGTGGAAGCAAATACTATATATAATTTTAAAACTAGATGTGATAGGGAAATGGGACCGGAGTCATTGCTGTAAACAACCGATGGCTCGAAAGGCGGGATCCAAGAGTCAATGCTCAATCCTGCAGACTCAAATAGGTGAGTACAAATAAGTGAGTACACACATGGATTCGACCCTGTATACCGCATGTGTAAGACCAATCCTGGAGTATGCGGCCTTAGCATTGAGCCCGTACCTTATCAAGCACAAGACGAAGCTGGAAAACGTTCAGAGGTATGCCACTAGGCTAGTCCCAGAACTAAAAGGCATGAGTTATATGGAAAGGCTGCGTGAAATTCACCTCACGACACAGGAAGACAGCAGAGTATGAGGAGACATGATCACTACCTTCAAAATTCTCAGAGGAATTGACAGGGTAGATAAAGATAAATTGTTTAACACGGGTGATACGCGAACAAGGGGACGTTAGAAAGAACTTTTTCAGTGTCAGAGTAGTTAGTAAATGGAATGCATTAGGCAGTTATGTGGCGGAGGCTGACTCCATACACAGTTTCAAATATAGATATGATAGAGCCCAGTAGGCTCAGGAATCTGTACACCAGTTGATTGACGGTTGAGAGGCGGGGATCAAAGAGCCAAAGTTCAACCCCCCCAAGCACAACTAGGTGAGTACATACACCCTAGGCGCTGGTGGCTGAGTGGACAGCGCTCGGGGGTCGAAGTCCCAAGGGCGCGAGTTCGATTCTCGGCGAGGCTGAAACAAATGGGCAAAGTTTCTATCACCCTGATTCCCCTGTTCACCTAGCAGTAAACAGGTACCTGGGAGTTAGAGAGCTGCTACGGGCTGCTGGGGATCATCCTGGGGATGTGTGTGTTTGTGCTAGAGAGAAATATATGCAGTAGATATAATAGACGAAAAATAGATCAGAAAGTCGGGGTCCAAGAGCAAATAGCTGGGTTCTGCAGACACAAATAGTAAATACACGCGCACGCGGGGGCGTTGTCAAAGACCTCCTTCGCACTCAAAGTCAAATAAGATCGCAAACACCACAGTTCAAAAATCTTTTTGAAACGGAGTGCTTGCTCTCTACGTTCATCAAAGGGAATGTTACCAAGAGAATGATTTCTAGCCATCCCACGACCCTTGTTGCTATCCCCTGTGTGTGTACAGGGGGGGGGTCATCCATCCCAGAGAGGGGTGATGGGACTCCCATGCCAATGGGGTGAAGACACCCATCCCACTGGGAGGGAGGTGAAGCACTAATCCCAGGAGGGTGCGTGGGACTCCCATCCCTGGCTAGGAGTTGAGGAGAAGGGAGGGGGGGGGGGGTAGCTAGCCCAGATATGCGGCAGGGGGGATAGAGCCATCATAGAGCTCCGGCTAGAGCACAGTCGCTACACAGAGCACCACGGGCACTACATAGAGGTAGCTGGGATATGAGGACAAGGAGCTGGGATATGGGGACAGGAAGCTGGGATATGAGGACAAGGAGCTGGGATATGGGGACAGGAAGCTGGGATATGAGAACAAGGAGCTGGTATATGAGGCCAAGGAGCTGGGATATTGGGACAAGGAGCTGGGATACGAGGACAAGGAGCTAGGATACGAGGACAAGGAGCTGGGATATTGGGACAAGGAGCTGGGATATTGGGACAAGGAGCTGGGATACGAGGACAAGGAGCTGGGATATGGGGACAAGGAGCTGGGATATGAGGACAAGGAGCTAGGATATGAGGACAAGGAGCTGGGATATGAGGACAAGGAGCTGGGATATGAGGACAAGGAGCTGGGATATGAGGACAAGGAGCTGGGATACGAGGACAAGGAGCTGGGATACGAGGACAAGGAGCTGGGATACGAGGACAAGGAGCTGGGATACGAGGACAAGGAGCTGGGATACGAGGACAAGGAGCTGGGATACGAGGACAAGGAGCTGGGATACGAGGACAAGGAGCTGGGATACGAGGACAAGGAGCTGGGATATGAGGACAAGGAGCTGGGATATGAGGACAAGGAGCTGGGATACGAGGACAAGGAGCTGGGATACGAGGACAAGGAGCTGGGATACGAGGACAAGGAGCTGGGATACGAGGACAAGGAGCTGGGATATGAGGACAAGGAGCTGGGATATGAGGACAAGGAGCTGGGATACGAGGACAAGGAGCTGGGATACGAGGACAAGGAGCTGGGATACGAGGACAATGAGCTCGGATACGAGGACAAGGAGCTGGGATATGTGGAAGGAGGTGAAAGAAGAGTGCCAATCACTTACACAATCGAGGACATTCAACATAATTTCTTGGGAGGGTTGATCCTGTCTCACAAATCTGCTATCCTCCAAAACTGTCAAGTGTTTGGGAGGATAGCGGTCGACTGCCTCCTGAAGACAAGGATTTTGGAGGCATTGGAGAACAATAGTAAATTATGATGCTGCCTTGACCTCAGCAAGACCTTCAACACTGCACACTGCCAGAGGCTGGCCAGGGGGGGAGGGGGGGGTTGAAACCCCTTGTAGTGGAGAAAAGTCTTAAATAGCCTGGTTGAAGGATGGAACGCCGAGAGTTGATGACTTCGTGATGATGAAGTGTTGATGACTTCACATCATTGACTTCGTCAATCGTAGAGCGACGGCTTCGCTTCTTGCAGGTCGGCGTTCAATCCCCGACCGTCCATAAGTGGTTGGGCACCATTCCTTTTCCCCCGTCCCATCCCAAATCCTTATATCCTGACCCCTTCCCAGTGCTATATAGTCGAAATGGCTTATTGCTTTCTCCTGGTAATTACCTTACTTTTTACTGCACAAGGAAGGAATATATGGAGAGGATAGGAGGCCAGAATAAAGGACCTGTACCCAACCCCTTGGCCATCGGGAATCGAACTCCGACCTGTATAAAGCAAGACCAGTGGAGGGACTCGGGCTCTCGGATCACCTCTCACCCACCCACTTTTGTTATTCTAAATCTTTGTGTGTTGAAGTATCTGCCCTGGTGAACAAAAAGTTATCTTTTAAAAGCTCCAATACCTACGTTGTAAAAAATTCCCCCAAAAGCATTTTTTTTTTATAACGGTGTTAATTGGCGTGTTGGATGGGATAGGAGTCCAGATGGCACTGCTGGGGGGGGGGGGGGTAGCGGGGTGGGAGTGTGGCACTATGGAAGTGTGTGGGAGTGTGGTGGTGTGGGAGTGTGGGAGTGTGGGAGTGTGGTGCTGTGAGAGTGCGGTAGTGTGCGAGTGTGGTGGTGTGGGAGTGTGGGAGTGTGGTGGTGTGGGAGTGTGGTGGTGTGGGAGTGTGGTGCTGTGGGAGTGTGGTGGTGTGGGAGTGTGGTGGTGTGGGAGTGTGGTGCTGTGGGAGTGTGGTGGTGTGGGAGTGTGGTGGTGTGGGAGTGTGGTGGTGTGGGAGTGTGGTGGTGTCGGAGTGTGGTGGTGTGGGAGTGTGGTGGTGTGAGAGTGTGGTGCTGTGGGAGTGTGGTGTGGGAGTGTGGTGGTGTGGGAGTGTGGTGGTGTGGGAGTGTGGTGGTGTGCGAGTGTGGTGGTGTGGGAGTGTGGTGGTGTGGGAGTGTGGTGGTGTGGGAGTGTGGTGGTGTGGGAGTGTGGTGGTGTGGGAGTGTGGTGGTGTGGGAGTGTGGTGGTGTGGGAGTGTGGTGGTGTGGGAGTGTGGTGGTGTGGGAGTGTGGTGGTGTGGGAGTGTGGTGCTGTGGGAGTGTGGTGCTGTGGGAGTGTGGTGGTGTGGGAGTGTGGTGGTGTGGGAGTGTGGTGGTGTGCGAGTGTGGGAGTGTGGTGGTGTGGGAGTGTGGTGGTGTGGGAGTGTGGTGGTGTGGGAGTGTGGTGGTGTGGGAGTGTGGTGGTGTGGGAGTGTGGTAGTGTGGGAGTGTGGTGGTGTGGAAGTGCGGGAGTGTGGTGGTGTGGGAGTGTGGTGGTGTGGGAGTGTGGTGGTGTGGGAGTGTGGTGGTGTGGGAGTGTGGTGGTGTGGGAGTGTGGTGGTGTGGGAGTGTGGTGGTGTGGGAGTGTGGTGGTGTGGGAGCGTGGTGGTGTGGTGGTGTGGGAGTGTGGTGGTGTGGGAGTGTGGTGGTGTGGGAGTGTGGTGGTGTGGGAGTGTGGTGGTGTAGTGGTGTGGGAGTGTGGTGGTGTGGGAGTGTGGTGGTGTGGGAGTGTGGTGGTGTGGGAGTGTGGTGGTGTGGGAGTGTGGTGGTGTGGGAGTGTGGTGCTGTGGGAGTGTGGTGCTGTGGGAGTGTGGTGCTGTGGGAGTGTGGTGGTGTGGGAGTGTGGTGGTGGTGTGGTGTGGGAGTGTGGTGGTGTGGGAGTGTGGTGGTGTGGGAGTGTGGTGGTGTGCGAGTGTGGTGGTGTGGGAGTGTGGGAGTGTGGTGGTGTGGGAGTGTGGTGGTGTGGGAGTGTGGTGGTGTAGTGGTGTGGTGGTGTGGGAGTGTGGTGGTGTAGTGGTGTGGGAGTGTGGTGGTGTGGGAGTGTGGTGGTGTGGGAGTGTGGTGGTGTGGGAGTGTGGTGGTGTGGAAGTGTGGTGGTGTGCGAGTGTGGTGGTGTGGGAGTGTGGGAGTGTGGTGGTGTGGGAGTGTGGTGGTGTGGGAGTGTGGTGGTGTGGGAGTGTGGTGGTGTAGTGGTGTGGGAGTGTGGTGGTGTGGGAGTGTGGTGGTGTGGGAGTGTGGTGGTGTAGTGGTGTGGGAGTGTGGTGGTGTGGGAGTGTGGTGGTGTGGGAGTGTGGTGGTGTGGGAGTGTGGTGGTGTGGGAGTGTGGTGGTGTGGGAGTGTGGTGGTGTGGGAGTGTGGTGGTGCGGGAGTGTGGTGGTGCGGGAGTGTGGTGGTGCGGGAGTGTGGTGGTGCGGGAGTGTGGTGGTGTGGGAGTGTGGTGGTGTGGGAGTGTGGTGGTGTGGGAGTGTGGTGGTGTGGGAGTGTGGGGGTGTGGTGGTGTGGGAGTGTGGTGCTGTGGGAGTGTAGTGCTGTGGTAGTGGGGTGGTGTGGGAGTGTGGTGGTGTGGTAGTGGGGTGGTGTGGGAGTGTGGTGGTGTGGGAGTGTGGTGGTGTGGGAGTGTGGTGGTGTGGGAGTGTGGGTGTGTGGTGGTGAGGGAGTGTGGTAGTGTGGTGGTGTGGTGGTGTGGGAGTGTGGTGGTGTGGGAGTGTGGTGGTGTGGGAGTGTGGTGGTGTGGGAGTGTGGGTGTGTGGTGGTGAGGGAGTGTGGTAGTGTGGTGGTGTGGTGGTGTGGGAGTGTGGTGGTGTGGGAGTGTGGTGGTGTGGGAGTGTGGTGGTGTGGGAGTGTGGTGGTGTGGGAGTGTGGTGGTGTAGTGGTGTGGGAGTGTGGTGGTGTGGGAGTGTGGTGGTGTGGGAGTGTGGTGGTGTGGGAGTGTGGTGGTGTGGGAGTGCGGTGGTGTGGGAGTGAGGGAGTGTTGTGGTGTGGGAGTGTGGTGGTGTGGGAGTGTGGTGGTGTGGGAGTGTGGTGGTGTGGGAGTGTGGTGGTGTGGGAGTGTGGTGGTGTGGGAGTGTGGTGGTTTGGGAGTGTGGTGGTGTGGGAGTGTGGTGGTGTGGGAGTGTGGTGGTGTGGGAGTGTGGTGGTGTGGGAGTGTGGTGGTGTGGGAGTGTGGTGGTGTGGTGGTGTGGGAGTGTGGTGCTGTGGGAGTGTAGTGCTGTGGTAGTGGGGTGGTGTGGGAGTGTGGTGGTGTGGTAGTGGGGTGGTGTGGGAGTGTGGTGGTGTGGGAGTGTGGTGGTGTGGGAGTGTGGTGGTGTGGGAGTGTGGGTGTGTGGTGGTGAGGGAGTGTGGTAGTGTGGTGGTGTGGTGGTGTGGGAGTGTGGTGGTGTGGGAGTGTGGTGGTGTGGGAGTGTGGTGGTGTGGGAGTGTGGTGGTGTGGGAGTGTGGTGGTGTAGTGGTGTGGGAGTGTGGTGGTGTGGGAGTGTGGTGGTGTGGGAGTGTGGTGGTGTGGGAGTGTGGTGGTGTGGGAGTGTGGTGGTGTGGGAGTGTGGTGGTGTGGGAGTGTGGTGGTGTGGGAGTGTGTTGGTGTGGGAGTGTGGTGGTGTGGGAGTGTGGTGGTGTGGGAGTGTGGTAGTGTGGGAGTGTGGTGGTGTGGGAGTGCGGTGGTGTGGGAGTGAGGGAGTGTTGTGGTGTGGGAGTGTGGTGGTGTAGGAGTGTGGTGGTGTGGGAGTGTGGTGGTGTGGGAGTGTGGTGCTGTGGGAGTGTGGTGCTGTGGGAGTGTGGTGGTGTGGGAGTGTGGTGGTGTGGGAGTGTGGTGGTGTGCGAGTGTGGGAGTGTGGTGGTGTGGGAGTGTGGTGGTGTGGGAGTGTGGTGGTGTGGGAGTGTGGTGGTGTGGGAGTGTGGTAGTGTGGGAGTGTGGTGGTGTGGAAGTGCGGGAGTGTGGTGGTGTGGGAGTGTGGTGGTGTGGGAGTGTGGTGGTGTGGGAGTGTGGTGGTGTGGGAGTGTGGTGGTGTGGGAGTGTGGTGGTGTGGTGGTGTGGGAGTGTGGTGGTGTGGGAGTGTGGTGGTGTGGGAGCGTGGTGGTGTGGTGGTGTGGGAGTGTGGTGGTGTGGGAGTGTGGTGGTGTGGGAGTGTGGTGGTGTGGGAGTGTGGTGGTGTAGTGGTGTGGGAGTGTGGTGGTGTGGGAGTGTGGTGGTGTGGGAGTGTGGTGGTGTGGGAGTGTGGTGGTGTGGGAGTGTGGTGGTGTGGGAGTGTGGTGCTGTGGGAGTGTGGTGGTGTGGGAGTGTGGTGGTGGTGTGGTGTGGGAGTGTGGTGGTGTGGGAGTGTGGTGGTGTGGGAGTGTGGTGGTGTGCGAGTGTGGTGGTGTGGGAGTGTGGGAGTGTGGTGGTGTGGGAGTGTGGTGGTGTGGGAGTGTGGTGGTGTAGTGGTGTGGTGGTGTGGGAGTGTGGTGGTGTAGTGGTGTGGGAGTGTGGTGGTGTGGGAGTGTGGTGGTGTGGGAGTGTGGTGGTGTGGAAGTGTGGTGGTGTGCGAGTGTGGTGGTGTGGGAGTGTGGGAGTGTGGTGGTGTGGGAGTGTGGTGGTGTGGGAGTGTGGTGGTGTGGGAGTGTGGTGGTGTAGTGGTGTGGGAGTGTGGTGGTGTGGGAGTGTGGTGGTGTGGGAGTGTGGTGGTGTAGTGGTGTGGGAGTGTGGTGGTGTGGGAGTGTGGTGGTGTGGGAGTGTGGTGGTGTGGGAGTGTGGTGGTGTGGGAGTGTGGTGGTGTGGGAGTGTGGTGGTGCGGGAGTGTGGTGGTGCGGGAGTGTGGTGGTGCGGGAGTGTGGTGGTGCGGGAGTGTGGTGGTGTGGGAGTGTGGTGGTGTGGGAGTGTGGTGGTGTGGGAGTGTGGTGGTGTGGGAGTGTGGTGGTGTGGTGGTGTGGGAGTGTGGTGCTGTGGGAGTGTAGTGCTGTGGTAGTGGGGTGGTGTGGGAGTGTGGTGGTGTGGTAGTGGGGTGGTGTGGGAGTGTGGTGGTGTGGGAGTGTGGTGGTGTGGGAGTGTGGGTGTGTGGTGGTGAGGGAGTGTGGTGGTGAGGGAGTGTGGTAGTGTGGTGGTGTGGTGGTGTGGGAGTGTGGTGGTGTGGGAGTGTGGTGGTGTGGGAGTGTGGTGGTGTGGGAGTGTGGTGGTGTAGTGGTGTGGGAGTGTGGTGGTGTGGGAGTGTGGTGGTGTGGGAGTGTGGTGGTGTGGGAGTGTGGTGGTGTGGGAGTGTGGTGGTGTGGGAGTGTGGTGGTGTGGGAGTGTGGTGGTGTGGGAGTGTGGTGGTGTGGGAGTGTGTTGGTGTGGGAGTGTGGTGGTGTGGGAGTGTGGTGGTGTGGGAGTGTGGTAGTGTGGGAGTGTGGTGGTGTGGGAGTGCGGTGGTGTGGGAGTTAGGGAGTGTTGTGGTGTGGGAGTGTGGTGGTGTGGGAGTGTGGTGGTGTGGGAGTGTGGTGGTGTGGGAGTGTGGTGGTGTGGGAGTGTGGTGGTTTGGGAGTGTGGTGGTGTGGGAGTGTAGGAGTGTGGTGGTGTGGGAGTGTGGTGGTGTGGGAGTGTAGTGCTGTGGTAGTGGGGTGGTGTGGAAGTGTGGTGGTGTGGTAGTGGGGTGGTGTGGGAGTGTGGTGGTGTGGGAGTGTGGTGGTGTGGGAGTGTGGTGGTGTGGGAGTGTGGTGGTGTGGGAGTGTGGTGGTGTAGTGGTGTGGGAGTGTGGTGGTGTGGGAGTGTGGTGGTGTGGGAGTGTGGTGGTGTAGTGGTGTGGGAGTGTGGTGGTGTGGGAGTGTGGTGGTGTGGGAGTGTGGTGGTGTGGGAGTGTGGTGGTGTGGGAGTGTGGTGGTGTGGGAGTGTGGTGGTGTGGGAGTGTGGTGGTGCGGGAGTGTGGTGGTGCGGGAGTGTGGTGGTGTGGGAGTGTGGTGGTGTGGGAGTGTGGTGGTGTGGGAGTGTGGTGGTGTGGGAGTGTGGTGGTGTGGGAGTGTGGTGGTGTGGTGGTGTGGGAGTGTGGTGCTGTGGGAGTGTAGTGCTGTGGTAGTGGGGTGGTGTGGGAGTGTGGTGGTGTGGTAGTGGGGTGGTGTGGGAGTGTGGTGGTGTGGGAGTGTGGTGGTGTGGGAGTGTGGTGGTGTGGGAGTGTGGGTGTGTGGTGGTGAGGGAGTGTGGTAGTGTGGTGGTGTGGTGGTGTGGGAGTGTGGTGGTGTGGGAGTGTGGTGGTGTGGGAGTGTGGTGGTGTGGGAGTGTGGTGGTGTGGGAGTGTGGTGGTGTAGTGGTGTGGGAGTGTGGTGGTGTGGGAGTGTGGTGGTGTGGGAGTGTGGTGGTGTGGGAGTGTGGTGGTGTGGGAGTGTGGTGGTGTGGGAGTGTGGTGGTGTGGGAGTGTGGTGGTGTGGGAGTGTGGTGGTGTGGGAGTGTGTTGGTGTGGGAGTGTGGTGGTGTGGGAGTGTGGTGGTGTGGGAGTGTGGTAGTGTGGGAGTGTGGTGGTGTGGGAGTGCGGTGGTGTGGGAGTGAGGGAGTGTTGTGGTGTGGGAGTGTGGTGGTGTGGGAGTGTGGTGGTGTGGGAGTGTGGTGGTGTGGGAGTGTGGTGGTGTGGGAGTGTGGTGGTTTGGGAGTGTGGTGGTGTGGGAGTGTGGGAGTGTGGTGGTGTGGGAGTGTGGTGGTGTGGGAGTGTAGTGCTGTGGTAGTGGGGTGGTGTGGAAGTGTGGTGGTGTGGTAGTGGGGTGGTGTGGGAGTGTGGTGGTGTGGGAGTGTGGTGGTGTGGGAGTGTGGTGGTGTGGGAGTGTGGTGGTGTGGGAGTGTGGGAGTGTGGTGGTGTGGGAGTGTGGTTGTGTGGGAGTGTGGTGGTGTGGGAGTGTGGTGGTGTGGGAGTGTGGTGGTGTTGGAGTGTGGTGGTGTGGGAGTGTGGTAGTGTGGGAGTGTGGTGGTGTGGTGGTGTGGGAGTGTGGTGGTGTGGGAGTGTGGTGGTGTGGGAGTGTGTGGGTGTGGGAGTGTGGTGGTGTGGGAGTGTGGTAGTGTGGGAGTGTGGTGGTGTGGGAGTGCGGTGGTGTGGGAGTGTGGTGGTGTGGTAGTGGGGTGGTGTGGGAGTGTGGTGGTGTTGGAGTGTGGTGGTGTGGGAGTGTGGTAGTGTGGGAGTGTGGTGGTGTGGTGGTGTGGGAGTGTGGTGGTGTGGGAGTGTGGTGGTGTGGGAGTGTGGGGGTGTGGGAGTGTGGTGGTGTGGGAGTGTGGTAGTGTGGGAGTGTGGTGGTGTGGGAGTGCGGTGGTGTGGGAGTGTGGTGGTGTGGTAGTGGGGTGGTGTGGGAGTGTGGTGGTGTGGGAGTGTGGTGGTGTGGGAGTGTGGTGGTGTGGGAGTGTGGGGGTGTGGGAGTGTGGTGGTGCGGGAGTGTGGTAGTGTGGGAGTGTGGTGGTGTGGTAGTGGGGTGGTGTGGGAGTGTGGTAGTGTGGGAGTGTGGTGGTGTGGTAGTGGGGTGGTGTGGGAGTGTGGTGGTGTGGGAGTGTGGTGGTGTGGTAGTGGGGTGGTGTGGGAGTGTGGTGGTGCGGGAGTGTGTGGTGGTGTGGTAGTGGGGTGGTATGGTGGTGTGGGAGTGTGGTGGTGTGGGAGTGTGGTGGTGTGGGAGTGTGGGGGTGTGGGAGTGTGGTGGTGTGGGAGTGTGGTAGTGTGGGAGTGTGGTGGTGTGGTAGTGGGGTGGTGTGGGAGTGTGGTGGTGTGGGAGTGTGGTGGTGTGGTGGTGTGGGGGTGTGGGAGTGTGGTGGTGTGGGAGTGTGGTGGTGTGGGAGTGTGGTGGTGTGGGAGTGTGGGGGTGTGGGAGTGTGGTGGTGTGGGAGTGTGGTAGTGTGGGAGTGTGGTGGTGTGGTAGTGGGGTGGTGTGGGAGTGTGGTGGTGTGGGAGTGTGGTGGTGTGGTGGTGTGGGGGTGTGGGAGTGTGGTGGTGTGGGAGTGTGGTGGTGTGGGAGTGTGGTGGTGTGGGAGTGTGGGGGTGTGGGAGTGTGGTGGTGTGGGAGTGTGGTAGTGTGGGAGTGTGGTGGTGTGGTAGTGGGGTGGTGTGGGAGTGTGGTGGTGTGGGAGTGTGGTGGTGTGGTGGTGTGGGGGTGTGGGAGTGTGGTGGTGTGGGAGTGTGGTGGTGTGGGAGTGTGGTGGTGTGGGAGTGTGGGGGTGTGGGAGTGTGGTGGTGTGGGAGTGTGGTAGTGTGGGAGTGTGGTGGTGTGGTAGTGGGGTGGTGTGAGAGTGTGGTGGTGTGGGAGTGTGGTGGTGTGGTAGTGGGGTGGTGTGGGAGTGTGGTGGTGCGGGAGTGTGGTGGTGCGGGAGTATGGTGGTGTGGTAGTGGGGTGGTATGGTGGTGTGGGAGTGTGGTGGTGTGATAGTGAGGTGGTGTGGGAGTGGGGTGGTGTGGTGGTGTGGGAGTGTGGTGGTGCGGGAGTGTGGTGGTGCGGGAGTATGGTGGTGTGGGAGTGTGGTGGTGTGGGAGTGTGGTGGTGTGGTAGTGGGGTGGTGTGGGAGTGTGGTGGTGTGGGAGTGTGGTGGTGTGGGAGTGTGGTGGTGTATGAGTGTGGTGGTGTGGTAGTGGGGTGGTGTGGGAGTGTGGTGGTGTGGTAGTGGGGTGGTGTGGGAGTGTGGTGGTGTGGTAGTGGGGTGGTGTGGAAGTGTGGTGGTGTGGTAGTGGGGTGGTGTGGTAGTGTGGTGGTGTGGGAGTGTGGTGGTGTGGTAGTGGGGTGGTGTGGGAGTGTGGTGGTGTGGTGGTGTGGTGGTGTGGGAGTGTGGTGGTGTGGGAGTGTGGTGGTGTGGGAGTGTGGTGGTGTGGGAGTGTGGTGGTGTGGTGGTGTGGGAGTGTGGTGGTGTGGTAGTGGGGTGGTGTGGGAGTGTGGTAGTGTGGTGGTGTGGGAGTGTGGTGGTGTGGTAGTGGGGTGGTGTGGGAGTGTGGTGGTGTGGTGGTGTGGGAGTGTGGTGGTGTGGGAGTGTGGTGGTGTGGGAGTGTGGTGGTGTATGAGTGTGGTGGTGTGGGAGTGTGGTGGTGTGGGAGTGTGGTGGTGTGGTGGTGTGGGAGTGTGCTCACTTCGCTGTACTCACCTAGTTATGTTTTTGGGAGTTGAGCTTTTGCTCTTTGGTCCCGCCTCTCAACTGTCAATCAACTGGTGTACAGGTTCCTGAGCCTACTGGGCTCTATCATATCTAAGTTTGAAACTGTGTATGGAGTCAGCCTCCACCACATCACTGCCTAATGCATTCCATCTGTTAACTACACTGACACTGAACAAAAATTTATAATGTCTCTGTGGCTCATTTGGATACTAAGTTTCCACCTGTGTCCCATTGTCGGTGCACCTCCCATGCTAAATATTTTTTTTTTTTTTTTGAGATATATATAAGAGTTGTTACATTCTTGTACAGCCACTAGTACGCGTAGCGTTTCGGGCAAGTCCTTAATCCTATGGTCCCTGGAATACGATCCCCTGCCGCGAAGAATCGTTTACTTCTATTCATGTCTTTATCCACTCGGTCAATTCCTCTGATAATTTTGTAGGTGGTTATCATGTCTTCTCTAACTCTTCTGTCTTCCAATGATGTGAGGTTTAATTCCAGTAGGCTTTCCTCTCAGCTCCTGAATTAACTGGTAGCATACCTTTGAACTCTTTCTAACTTCGTTCATTGTTGGACTAGATATGAACTCCACGCTGGAGCCGCATACTCCAGGATTGGTCTGACATATGTGGTATATAAGGTTCTGAATGATTCCTTACACAGTCCGTCCTCCTAAGGTTTCTCAACGTCAAGAAAACGGTCAATTTAAAGTGCCCTTTTCCTAACCTACCAGAGGACCCAAAACAGAAAACGGAAGAGTACGTCACTTTCGCCAGCCAGTTCCATTTTCTAGTATGATAATTTTTGGCCTTATGTAACGCATACGGGCGAAAAGCGACGTTCTTTGTAGGACAGATTTACCATACACTACTTTCTATAGGCAGTTCTTATCAGCTAACCTAGCATATGCCGCTGATGATATCCTTTTGATGTGGGCTACGAGGGACAGATCGGGCATGATATCAATCCGTAGATCTTTCTCTTCCTGATTCTTGAAGGCTTTCACCTCCTAAATGTTTCCTTATATCCGCGTTCTGCTCCCTACACCTATTTTCATGATTTTACACTTGCTTGAATAAAGCATTAGGAACCATTGGTTGGAACATTCCTTCAGTTTGTCCAGGTCATCTTGTAGTCTTCTGCTGTCTTCCTCTGTCTTAATCCTTGTCACAATTTAGCAACAACAGTAAACATTGAGAGAAATGAGTCTATACCCCATGGAAGATTGTTTACATAGACACAAAATGGGTCAGAGTACAGAGCCCTGTGGCACCCCACTGGTGACATCTCGCCACTCTGAGATTTCTCCCCCTTACGGTAACTCACTCTCCCCCTTACGGTAACTTTTCTGTCGCTTAGGTACTCCCTTATCCTCTGGCGTACCTTAACCTGTTACTCCTGCCTGCTTTTGTAACTTATGCACCAGCCTCGTATGGGGTGTCAAAGGAACTTGACACCCCATATGGGGTATGGGGTACTGTGTCAAAGGCTTTCTGACAGTCCAAGAAAATGCAGTCTGCCCACCATTCTCCTTCTTGCTTAATCTTTGTGGAGTGGTGATAGAATGCTATGAAACTCTCGCGGCACGATCTACCATCCCATTGTGTGGGAGAGCGTGGGAGTGTGGAGGTGAGGGAGGGAGGGAGTTGAAGGGTCTGCTTCTGGGATAGCTGAAAGGTTACCATGGTATATGAATCGTCCCAGTAGCATGGGTGGAGGCTCGATATGTCGATGGTCCCAGTAACGTGGGAGGGCGCCAAAGTTACCGTCCCAGGTGCATGGGAGGTTCCTATATAGCAATGGAGACGTCAGCCAATGTTGGTGGGCGTGTTCCGAGTGTCCTACAAGACCTAGACATCTTCCGGAATGAATTGTTATTCATCAGTTTATTTTTTAGGGCGCCCAGTCATCAGGATTTTAAAAGCCAGCGACAATTATGAAGAAACAGGCGCGTAGCCAGATAGATTATATAGCACATGGAATAGATGTGAGGATGGGATAGAAGGCAGGATAGGAAACCGGAATGGGGAAGCGATGCCCCCCCCCCCATCTACTTGGACCATATTGGAGGTCGCTTAAGATTCGTGATCTGGGAGAGTCATTCGTGATCTTAAGATTAGTGATCTGAGATTAATGATCTGTGTTGTGGATATGTGTGTTTCACCCAGCTGTTGGGTGCCTCTTCCTGGTTGTGTGTGGCTAGGTTGATCCCCCCTCACTTGGCTAGTTGGTTAGAGCGAGGGGCCTCCCTTCTTGCAGGTCGGCGAGCGATTCCCGATGGTCTTAAGGTGGTTGGGCCGCGATCATTCACTCCGGCCCCGTATCCGTTCCGCGGCTATGGGCATATACTCACTTGGTGCTTTGTCTTAATGGCCTGATCTTTCTTTGCTCTCGTGAGAGTTGATTTCTAGCAGCTCCTTCTTGTCTGTGGCGTTGCTTCACACCGTGCACTGTGTCTTTGGGGAGAGAGAGAGAGAGAGAGAGAGAGAGAGAGAGAGAGAGAGAGAGAGAGAGAGAGAGAGAGAGAGAGAGAGAGAGAGACAGAGACAGAGAGACAGAGAGACAGAGAGAGAGAGAGAGAGACAGAGAGACAGAGAGAGAGAGTCTTGATGCCTTTAGTGATGACCTTCGTGAAGCATGCTTAATTAATCTCTTATTTTTTTCTGGCATTTTAAGTGACATTTCGTACATGGTTACGAGAGGACATAAGCCCATTATACGCCCAATCCCTGGCTTTGTGTGTACTCATCTAGCTGTGATTGCGGGGGTTGAGCTCTGGCTCTTTCGGCCCGCCTCTCAACTGTCAATCAACTTTATTTAATTCCCCCCCCCTCCCCCCCCCCTCCCCCCCCCCTCCCCCCCCCCCCCTCCCCCCCCCCCCCCCCCTCCCCCCCCCCCAGGAAGCAGTCCGTAACAGCTGTTTAACTCCCAGGTATCTATTAACTGCTAGGTGAAGAGGAGGAATCAGGGTGAAAGAAACTCTGCCCAGTTGTTTCCGCCATCGCCGATCGATCACCGGTTCCTAGTACTACGAATCCCGAGCGCTGACCACTCAGCCACCGGCCCCTTGTACTCACCTATTTGTGTTTGCGGGGGTTGAGCTTTGGCTCTTTGGTCCCGCCTCTCAACTGTCAATCAACTGGTGTACAGGTTCCTGAGCCTACTGGGCTCTATCATATCTACATTTAAAACTGTGTATGGAGTCAGCCTCCACCACATCGCTGCCTAATGCATTCCATCCGTTAACAACTCTGACACTGAAAAAAGTTCCTTCTAACGTCCCTGTGGTTCATGTGGGTATTCAGTTTCCACCTGTGTTCCCTTGTTCGCGTCCCGCCAGTGTTGAATAATTTATCCTTGTTTACCCGGTCGATTCCCCTGAGGATTTTGTAGGTTGTGATCATGTCCCCCCCTTACTCTTCTGTCTTCCAGTGTCGTAAGGTGTATTTCCCGCAGTCTTTCCTCGTAACTCATGCCTCTTAGTTCTGGGACTAGTCTAGTAGCATACCTTTGGATTTTTTCCAGCTTCGTCTTGTGCTTAACAAGGTAAGGGCTCCATGCTGGGGCCGCATACTCCAGGATTGGTCTTACATATGTAGTGTACAAGATTCTGAATGATTCCTTACACAGGTTCCTGAACGCTGTTCTGATGTTAGCCAGCCTCGCATATGCCGCACGCGTTATTCTTTTTATATGGGCTACAAGAGACAGGTTTGGTGTGATATCAACTCCTAGATCTTTCTCTTTGTCTGTTTCATTAAGTACTTCATCTCCTATTCTGTATCCTGTGTCTGGCCTCCTGTTTCCACCGCCTAGTTTCATTACTTTGCATTTACTCGGGTTGAACTTCAACAGCCATTTGTTGGACCATTCACTCAGTCTGTCTAGGTCATCTTGTAGCCTCCTACTATCATCCTCTGTTTCAATCCTCCTCATAATTTTTGCATCATCGGCAAACATTGAGAGAAACGAATCTATACCCTCTGGGAGATCATTTACATATACCAGAAACAGTATAGGTCCAAGGACTGACCCCTGCGGGACTCCACTTGTAACGTCTCGCCAATCTGAGACCTCACCCCTCACACAGACTCGTTGTCTCCTGTTGCTTAGGTACTCCTTTATGCAATGGAGTACCTTCCCTTTCACTCCAGCTTTTTCACTAGCCTCTTGTGTGGCACTGTATCAAAGGCTTTCTGACAATCCAAAAATATGCAGTCTGCCCACCCTTAATTCTCTTTCTTGCCTTATTTTTGTTGCCTGGTCGTAAAATTCAAGTAACCCTGTAAGGCAGGACCTGCCATCCCTGAACCCATGTTGATGCTGTGTGTGGGAGTATGTCTCCCAAGATTCTTCCACAGCTGACTGGAATGGCTCATTGCAGTGCACAGTGCACCGACTTCGTGCACAAGGTCCTATTTCTGATAACCCAGGATAGTGACCTGACATGTTGGGTATCTCCAGAATGCCCACTTAACCAGGAACACTTTCATAATACGGAGGCCGCCATATGTCCAGGCAGGAAGTAGATACAGGGAGTTAAGCATACTTGCCACCAAGGGTCAGTGGGTACATTGGCCGGTGGGAGCGTGGGACAGAGGGGAGACGCCAGCAGCGTCTGACCTCTGGGGTCAACCGGCGCGATGGAAAATAACATCTATGACATGGTCGTGACATGTTCATGACGTCACTCCTGCTACTGATCATCGAACGGTCAATATGATTGGTTCCCGCTCATTTGCTGCAATTCTATTGGTAAAATTGTAACTCTTTTTGTGTTGGGTGCCCACGAGACGCCCTGAGCTTCAGGGAAAAGTATTCTTGTGAGGGATCTCTTGCATAGAGGACGTGTAGCTGTTCTGTCTATCGGCCAATAGACTGAACAACCGTCCATTCCTCACCGTCAAGTTAACTCAGCATCTAAAAAATATACCCACACTCGCTCAGAATCACGAGTGTGAATATATTGTTCAGAAGCCTAAAGTGACAAATCTCCAGAGGGAAACAGACTGGTATCAGGTAACCCCTGGTGACAAAGATCGTTGTGAGTGACTTAGAGTGAACTAAGGAAGTGCCGCCGCCTAAGTAACTTGTGTGTGACTTTACCACAAGTGTACCTGCATGGTACCACAGCCGCTGCCAGCCGGCACTCGTCCCGAGCGTGTTCCTAAGTACCTCGAGGCGCCCGCCGCCGCCCTCACTGTACCACGTGACGTCACCACCTTACCGCCAGTGCCAGTGTACGTGTGCCTGTCTGTTAAGCATACAGCATGCCCTCCTGCAGTACCCCCGTGTCAAGTACGGATTGTGGGAAGCCTGTCGTCAATGGCCAAAGCCAAAACGTCAATACTTTTTAACAGTCTCCGTGGTGTAGTGGTAAGACACTCGCCTGGCGTTCCGCGAGCGCTATGTCATGGGTTCGTATCCTGGCCGGGGAGGATTTACTGGGCGCAATTCCTTAACTGTAGCCTCTGTTTAACGCAACAGTAAAATGTGTACTTGGATGAAAAAACGATTCTTCGCGGCAGGGGATCGTATTCCAGGGACCATAGGATTAAGGACTTGCCCGAAACGCTACGCGTACTAGTGGCTGTACAAGAATGTAACAACACTTGTATATATCTCAAAAAAAAAAAAAAAAAAAAAAAAAAAAAAAAAAAATGGCTCACGTCAGTACGAGCGCCCAGCTGTCAGGCTACCTACGAGTTCTTGCATAAATGTGCCTGAGTGAGTGAGTAAGGAAAGGTACCTTATCTGTAAGTACAAGATCTTGTCATTGTTTTATTGTGGCTGTGTTGATCTGAGGGATCAACCACAGTTCTCACCTTCTCATACCTGTCACAGGTTATAGGTGAGTCGACGGTGTATGCCTGGTTATCTGTGTGGTATCACATTACACTCCTCTGTGAATGTGAGCTTCACATACACCACACATTTAGTTATTGTGTGACATTATTATTGTGCATGTTATTGCCTGTCCCATTGACAGTGTATTTGTGTTTATTGCATATCATCATTACCGAGTATCCGGTTGGAACTCTTGTGATCCCTTTGCATACCGGCAGTTAGGTTGCCATGTTAATGATTGGCTGTCAACTGTGTTAAGTTAGGTGTTTCTCCACGAGTGGATACGAGTCGATTAGCCAGACGTCAAGAGCAGGGATGCCAGATTGGGCTACAAGTAGCGAATTGGGCTACTTTTCAGAGCCCCGCGCTCCCAAATTTTTAATTTCGCTACTTGCGACTTTTTGGGCTACTTTAAAAACAAGTTGGGCTATTTTGGGCTATTAATGTTAAGAAACTCAATGATGAGTTTTATGCTTTTTATAATGCCATGTGTACAAATCACAGCCGCGTCCAACAGCTTGATTGAATACACCACTTACCGCAGGAGGCCAGGTCAGAGACCGACCCCTTGGGGACGTTGATCCTAGGAACTTCCCAAAGAAAAAGTAACCGCAAGGCAAGATAATCCTCCCCAGGGGCTATAGATTTCCCAACCTTAATTGTCATTAATACTTCATCCCGGGTACTGTCTATGTTAAGTTTTTTTTTTTTTTTTTTTTTTTTTTTTTTTTGAGATATATACAAGAGTTGTTACATTCTTGTACAGCCACTAGTACGCGTAGCGTTTCGGGCAAGTCCTTAATCCTATGGTCCCTGGAATACGATCCCCTGCCGCGAAGAATCGTTTTTTCATCCAAGTACACATTTTACTGTTGCGTTAAACAGAGGCTACAGTTAAGGAATTGCGCCCAGTAAATCCTCCCCGGCCAGGATACGAACCCATGACATAGTGCTCACGGAACGCCAGGCGAGTGTACCTCCCAATGTTGCCTACTGTAAATATTAGGCTTCTCTTTAGGTGTTTCCAAGAATCAAATGACTGTCGTTAGAGCGGAATAGCATACAGTGAACTTGGCAGCGTCATCTGTGCTTTCATTGTTAGTGTGGCTCTGACCTCCAGAAGGATAGTTCGACACAAGTTACCGCATATTGAAAAGAAGTTACCGCTGTTACTTTTAGAATTTGCTTAAGTGTTAAGATAAGGAAGTGTAAAATGGGGAAGTGGTCTAAATACCAGGAAGCATTTCAGATGTCCTGGCTTAAGGATCCCGTGTTTGGAAAGTGGTTGGCTGAAGTGAAAGAAGATGGAAATAAGGCATATTGTAAAGTTTGTAGAACTGAGATAAGAGCTCATAGAAGTGATTTAAAGAAACACAGTGAAACATTAAAACACAGACAAAATATATCGGAGATAAGTCATCAGCAGATGAGCATCAAGTCTGTTCTATCAAAGAAGGAAGATAAACTTACTAAATTTGAATGTCGTCTGTCTGTATGTACTGTCGCTATCTAGACATCTAACATTATGTTTGTAACTCATCTTGTATGTATGTACTTTTACCTGAATAAACATTTGATTTGATTCGATTTGACTAAACAAAAAATTGGGCTACTCTACTTGCAAATTCGCTACTTCTTGACCGTCAGCTCGCTACTTTTAGCAATTTGGATCTGGCAACCCTGGCCAAGAGTCTCGCTAATATAACCATAGCTTTGCTGACGCCAATCTAAAGTAAATCAAGCACCCTTTGTATTAGTGGTTAAGTTAGTAAGATGGTTTTAGGTTAGCTAGTTAGATGGTTTTTTTCCATCCCAGTCTTGCTTCATTCCATTATTTCATTATTATATTCCATTATTATTTATTCCATTATCATCCCATCCGTACCTTTCATCCTATTCTTAACTTTCAATTCATTCTTACTTTCTAGGAATTACCTTCTTCTCTTACCTGCGCTTCACCTCACCTCAGCTGGACGGTAGAGCGACGGTCTCGCTTCATGCAGGTCGGCGTTCAATCCCCGACCGTCCAAGTGGTTGGGTACCATTCTTTTCCTCCCCCCCCCCTCCCGTCCCATCTCAAATCCTTATCCTGACCCCTTCCAAGTGCTATGTAGTCGTAATGGCATGGCGCTTTCCCCTGATAGCTCCTTGTCCCCATATCCCAGCTCCTTTTCCTCGTATCCCAGCTCTTTGTCCTCGTATCCCAGCTCCTTGTCCTCGTATCCCAGCTCCTTGTCCTCGTATCCCAGCTCCCTATCTTCATATCCCAGCTCCTTGTCCTCATATCCCAGCTCCTTGTCCTCATATCCCAGCTCCTTGTCCTCGTATCCCAGCTCCTTGTCCTCGTATTCCAGCTACCTATCTTCATATCCCAGCTCCTTGTCCTCATATCCCAGCTCCTTGTCCTCATATCCCAGCTTCTTGTCCTCATATCCCAGCTCCTTGTCCTCATATCCCAGCTCCTTGTCCTCATATCCCAGCTCCTTGTTGTCGTATTTCAGCTCCTTGTCCTCATATCCCAGCTCCTTGTTGTCGTATTTCAGCTCCTTGTCCTCATATCCCAGCTCCTTGTCCTCATATCCCAGCTCCTTGTCCTCATATCCCAGCTCCTTGTCCTCATATCCCAGCTCCTTGTCCTCATATCCCAGCTCCTTGTTGTCGTATTTCAGCTCCTTGTTCTTGTATCCCAGCTCCTTGTCCACGTATCCCAGCTCCTTGTCCACGTATCCCAGCTCCTTGTCCTCGTATCCCAGCTCCTTGTCCTCGTCTCCCAGCTCCTTGTCCTCGTCTCCCAGCTCCTTGTCCTCGTCTCCCAGCTCCTTGTCCTCGTCTCCCAGCTCCTTGTCCTCGTCTCCCAGCTCCTTGTCCTCGTATCCCAACTCCTTGTCTTCGTATCCCAGCTCCTTGTTGTCGTATTTCAGCTCCTTGTCCTCATATCCCAGCTCCTTGTCCTCATATCCCAGCTCCTTGTCCTCATATCCCAGCTCCTTGTCCTCGTATCCCAGCTCCCTATCTTCGTATCCCAGCTCCTTGTCCTCATACCCCAGCTCCTTGTCCTCATATCCCAGCTCCTTGTCCTCATATCCCAGCTCCCTGTTGTCGTATTTCAGCTCCTTGTCCTTGTATCCCAGCTCCTTGTCCACGTATCCCAGCTCCTTGTCCTCGTATCCCAGCTCCTTGTCCTCGTCTCCCAGCTCCTTGTCCTCGTCTCCCAGATCCTTGTCCTCGTATCCCAGCTCCTTGTCTTCGTATCCCAGCTCCTTGTCCTCGTATCCCAACTCCTTGTCCTCGTATCCCAGCTCCTTGTCTTCGTATCCCAGCTCCTTGTCCTCGTATCCCAACTCCTTGTCCTCGTATCCCAGCTCCTTGTCTTCGTATCCCAGCTCCTTGTCCTCGTATCCCAACTCCTTGTCCTCGTATCCCAGCTCCTTGTCTTCGTATCCCAACTCCCTGTCCTCACACCCAGCTCCTTGTCCTCATATCCCAGCTCCTTGTCCTCGTATCCCAGCTCCTTGTCCTCGTATCCCAGCTCCTTTGACGGTCTATAGGTAGTTGGCTCGGTATAGGAGTCTGGTGGAGGGGAGGTTATCTTGAGGTTATCTTGAGACGGGGAACCGGTCGGCCGAGCGGACAGCACGCTGGACTTGTGATCCTGTGATCCTGGGTTCGATCCCAGGAAGAAAAGGGAAGGAAGAAAATGGTGAGGAGGAGAAAACGCTGTGGGGATGAGGGGTGACGGCTTTCATGGTGAGATTGATATTCGCTCTGAGGAGAGATATGAGGTTGATGAGGTATGGTGGGGGGGGGGGGGGGAGTTGGTGTCCTCATTGTATGGTCTCATTGTTGTATGTCTTCATTGTATCAAGAACACTTGAGGTTGGTGTCCCGTGACCCGACGCGCAGGTTATCTTGAGAGGTTATCTTGAGAGGATTTCGGGGCTTTGCGTCCCCGCGGCCCGGTCCTCGACCAGGCCTTCTTTTTGTTACACACCCCGCCCAGAAAGCAGCTTGTAGCAGCTGTTTAACTCCCAGGTACCTATTTACTGCTAGGTGAACAGAGGCATCAGGGGTGAAAGAAACGGGCTTTTTGTTCCCGCTTCCACCAGGGATCGAACCCGGGATGGAATCCACTCAGGCGCCAGGCCCCCCTCATTGGTACAATTTGTTCTTAGGTTAGTTGTTCAGCTTCATTGTTCTAGCCAAAAACAAAAAGGAGGCCTGGTCGAGGACCGGGCCGCGGGGACGCTAAGCCCCGAAATCATCTCAAGATAACCACAAGAAGAAGATAACCGCCTAGGTTGAATAGAGAGGGAGGGTCTACGGTTGACAGTCAGAGCCTGTCCTGTCCAATTGCTGTCTGCTGATGTTCTGCTATGCTGGCGTATGTACAGTTGCCTGGGTATTTATTGCGAACCTGGGAGCTAACTCCGCCTACTAAGTAGATAGCCCCAGGCCCTCTACCAAGCCTCGCCACGACCAATTATCAGCATAGCAGATGCAAGGTCAAGTCACCCGACCTGACCATGGGTCAGTGTGTCGTCATTAACACTTAGAGGTGTGAGTATGGGTCAGACACCCTGACGCCTCTCAAAATATTGTCTGACCGACTCATTTTCTATGTATTTATTAACTAAACACAACAACACACCTTTATGGTGTTGTTGCTGTGATGGTTGTCTTGCGGTAGTTTGAGTTGCCTCCGAGGTGGTGGTAGTTCGTGATTGGTTAGTTGTGATGATGGTGGTGGTTGACCAGACCACACACTAGAAATTGAAGGGACGACGACGTTTCGGTCCGTCCTGGACCATTCTCAAGTCGATGGTCCAGGACGGACCGAAACGTCGTCGTCCCTTCAATTTCTAGTATGTGGTCTGGTCAACATACTTCAGCCACGTTATTGTGACTCATCGCCTGCATGGTGGTGGTTGTTCCCTGTCCATAGCCCTGAAGAGCCGGCAACAACTAGGACCTGTTTCTCCAAATAATTCATCCAGTTTGTACAGGAATTTTTGCGTTTTCGATTTCTTTCCGAAATATTGCGTTTGTTTCGTGCAATTCAAAGCACTGTGGCCCTGGGGGCGCCTGGGACTAGGGTCCAGGGATTTGACACGTTTCGAACGCTGTAAATGGAAGCGTTCCGAACGTGCCTAGTTTGCTTAAGGTTCGAACACCTCTGGAAGCGTTCTAATCTTAGCCAAATTTAACCACCTAAACCACCCATTAGCGGCACAAGCGTCATTATTACGGTGCTTTAAACGTCACTTAAACCATTGGAAACATTTGTTATTCTGTTCTCCCTGTTTCCCCCTGTGCACCTGTGTTTGTCTCTAAGCACCTGTGTTTGTCCCTGTGCACCTGTGTTTGTCCCTGTGCACCTGTGTTTGCCCCAATGCACCTGTGTTTGTCTCTAAGCACCTGTGTTTGTCCCTGTGCACCTGTGTTTCCCTCTATACACCTGTGTTTGCCTCTATGCACCTGTGTTTCCCTCTATGCACCTGTGTTTCCCTCTATGCACCTGTTTTCCTCTATGCACCTGTGTTTCCCTCTATGCACCTGTGTTTCCCTCTATGCACCTGTGTTTCCCTCTATGCACCTGTGTTTCCCTTTATACACCTGTGTTTCCCTCTATGCACCTGTGTTTCCCTCTATGCACCTGTGTTTGCCTCTATGCACCTGTGTTTGCCTCTATGCACCTGTGTTTGCCCCTATACACCTGTGTTTCCCTCTATGCACCTGTGTTTCCCTCTATGCACCCGTGTTTCCCTCTATTCACCTATGTTTGCCTCTATGCACCTGTGTTTGCCTCTATGCACTGGTGTTTCCCTCTATGCACCTGTGTTTGCCTCTATGCACCTGTGTTTCCCTCTATGCACCTGTGTTTCCCTCTATGCACCTGTGTTTCCCTCTATTCACCTATGTTTGCCTCTATGCACCTGTGTTTGCCTCTATGCACCTGTGTTTGCCTCTATGCACCTGTGTTTGCCCCTATACACCTGTGTTTCCCTCTATGCACCTGTGTTTCCCTCTATGCACCTGTGTTTCCCTCTATTCACCTATGTTTCCCTCTATACACCTGTGTTTGCCTCTATACACCTGTGTTTGCCTCTATGCACCTGTGTTTCCCTCTATGCACCTGTGTTTCCCTCTATGCACCTGTGTTTTCCTCTATGCACCTGTGTTTCCCTCTATGCACCTGTGTTTCCCTCTATGCACCTGTGTTTCCCTCTATGCACCTGTGTTTGCCCCTATACACCTGTGTTTCCCTCTATGCACCTGTGTTTCCCTCTATGCACCTGTGTTTCCCTCTATTCACCTATGTTTGCTCTATGCACCTGTGTTTGCCTCTATGCACCTGTGTTTGCCTCTATGCACCTGTGTTTGCCCCTATACACCTGTGTTTCCCTCTATGCACCTGTGTTTCCCTCTGTGCGCCTGTGTTTCCCTCTATTCACCTATGTTTGCCTCTATGCACCTGTGTTTGCCCCTATACACCTGTGGTTGCCTCTATGCACCTGTGTTTCCCTCTATGCACCTGTGTTTCCCTCTATTCACCTATGTTTCCCTCTATACACCTGTGTTTGCCTCTATACACCTGTGTTTGCCTCTATGCACCTGTGTTTCCCTCTATGCACCTGTGTTTTCCTCTATGCACCTGTGTGTCCCTCTATGCACCTGTGTTTCCCTCTATGCACCTGTGTTTCCCTCTATGCACCTGTGTTTGCCCCTATACACCTGTGTTTCCCTCTATGCACCTGTGTTTCCCTCTATGCACCTGTGTTTCCCTCTATTCACCTATGTTTGTCTCTATGCACCTGTGTTTGCCTCTATGCACCTGTGTTTGCCTCTATGCACCTGTGTTTGCCCCTATACACCTGTGTTTCCCTCTATGCACCTGTGTTTCCCTGTATGCGCCTGTGTTTCCCTCTATGCACCTGTGTTTGGCCCTATACACCTGTGTTTGCCTCTATGCACCTGTGTTTGCCTCTATGCACCTGTGTTTGCCCCTGTGCACCTGTGCTTGCCCCTATGCACCTGTGTTTGTCTCTATGCACCTGTGTTTGCCTCTGTGCACCTGTGTTTGCCCCTATACACCTGTGTTTGCCTCTATGCACCTGTGTTTGCCCCTATGCACCTGTGTTTGCCTCTATGGACCTGTGTTTGCCTCTATGCACCTGTGTTTGCCTCTATGCACCTGTGTTTGCCTCTATGCACCTGTGTTTGCCCCTATGCACCTGTGTTGATCCCTGTGCACCTGTGTTGATCCCTGTGCACCTGTGTTTGCCTCTGTGCACCTGTGTTTGCCTCTATACACCTGTGTTTGCCTCTATGCACCTGTGCTTGCCTCTATACACCTGTGCTTGCCTCTATACACCTGTGTTTGTTTGCCTCTATGCACCTGTGTTTGCCTCTATGCACCTGTGTTTGCCTCTATGCACCTGTGTTTGCCTCTATGCACCTGTGTTTGCCTCTATGCACCTGTGTTTGCCCCTATGCACCTGTGTTGATCCCTGTGCACCTGTGTTGATCCCTGTGCACCTGTGTTTGCCTCTATGCACCTGTGTGTGCCCCTGTGCACCTGTGTTTGCCTCTATGCACCTGTGTTTGCCTCTATGCACATGTGTTTGCCTCTATGCACCTGTGTTTGCCTCTATGCACCTGTGTTTGCCTCTATACACCTGTGTTTGCCTCTATGCACCTGTGTTTGCCTCTATGCACCTGTGTTTGCCTCTATGCACCTGTGTTTGCCTCTATGCACCTGTGTTTGCCTCTATGCACCTGTGTTTGCCCCTATACACCTGTGTTTGCCCCTATACACCTGTGGTTGCTATACTTACATTTAAGCGTGGTCGAGGTCGAGGGAAGGGGAAGACGTACCGTGCTCGCTCCGTTAAAATCGTGTCATTAACCGGGAGTCTTAGGACTACTGCCATGGATTACTGATTACAGACATAACAAAGTGCATAGTGACCCGCTGGAAAATTGAAAATAGTCATTAACAATAGAACTTTGTGCTAAATAGAGAATAAACGGGAGTCACGTGTGAGCCAGTGAACGAGGCTTTGTGTACATGCGTGTATTAGGAAAAAAATAGTGAACGGTGATTCGTGGAACAGTGAAGTGGAACGGGTATCACAACAACATATAAGTTAGAAGTGAAGGAAAATCGTGCATATAATATTATAAATATAGAATACTAGAAATATAGAATAGTGGCAAGAGGCGGCATCAGTGGTTATAAATCGGGTAACTGGAAACTGGTGACATCAACCTGGGCCACAAGAGGTCACCTGTATTCACCGGGGACCAGCTTCGCTACCCTACGCTAAGTACCTGCCATAAAGTCTGAACAAAATAACATATATAATATTACTAATATACGGTATACATATAATATTATAAATATTAAACATATAAATATATATACATATAATTTTATAAAGAGTTAAAAGGACTGACATCAACAAGTGATCCATACAGTGACTCTCTAATACAACACAATACACCAGACAATGGAGAGGTGTGGCGAGTGTTCGGGAGTACTGGGAAGACGTAATGTAGGCGTAACGTGCTGCATCTGTAACATAAGATTTCACCTGGGCTGTACAGAATTAGCTCCAGGATGCATAAAAAGGCAAGGAATTTACTGGGTTTGCAAAGATGACAGATTAATGTTAGAGAACATAACTAAACTGATGAAAAACATTCCCGAGTCACAGAGATTATCATTCACAGACAAGTTACCAGTGATATATGCGGACTGGGAAAAGTCAACATTGGATAACGACCAAAACTCAGGAACAGATAGTTTAGAGAACTGCAGCAGTAGTGTGGAGGAAGAGGGTATTGTGGTACAAAATAACAGCAATATTACAGATCCAGATAATATAAACAATGAGAGCAACAGTGAGACAGAGAGCATAGATGAAGGAATTGGGACGAAAAACGGAGATGGCTCCAATAAAGAGGTAGACAAGACAGTCACAGATATAAATACCTTGAAAAACGCAAAACCGGAACACATTTGCAAATTCTACGCTAAAGGAATATGCAAATATGGAAAATTAGGAGCAAAATGCCATTTTCTGCATCCTCGAAAATGCAGGAACATGTTGGCGAGGGGTACATGCCGTTTTGGAACAGGGTGTAGATACTTCCACCCTAAATTATGTCAATTTTCAATTAGGGACAAAAAATGCTACAATCTTCAGTGTCCGGAATTCCATGTGAGAGGTACAGAGCGTTATAGACGGGAAGATCAATATGACACTACTGGAATTTTTTTAGAGGAAGGCAGAAACAGAGTAGTAAATATAAGAGAGAGGAACAGTCAGATGGAACCACTACAGGATTACAGAGGGGAACGGAGATACCCACAAGACTGGAATTCAAATTATCAACAAGCACACAGGTACTACACCAGACAACACCCGTCCTACTACCAAAACTGGACGAATCACTTCCAAAACGCAACCCGTTCTCGCAAATTCGTAAAGTCAATATTGACTTATTAACTACGTGCATAGGTGATATACTAAACATAATAGATACCCTTAAAAAGATTCATAGAAAACACCAACCTTACCTAACCTTGTTAGTATCTTAAGATAAGCATCTTATTGCTTCGTAATTACAATTATTACTTAACCTATACCTATTATAGGTTAGGTAATAATTGTAATTACGAAGCAATAAGATGCTTATCTTAACATACTAAGTAGGTTAGGTAAGGTCGGTGTTTTCTATGAATCTTTTTAAGGGTATCTATTATGTTAAGTATGTCACCTATGCACATATTTAATAAGTCAATATTGACTTATTAAATTTGCGAGAACGGGTTGCCAAAACGACACACCCTGGACGCAAACACAGTGGCCTCCTTATCAGAGCCTCAGATATTAACACCAAGTAAGGCTTCCAGCACTTCCACTAACACGATAACATCATTTATATTTGCCAACATCCAGGGTATAAAAACACGCAAAACCAACAAAGTTCACTTTATAGATGGTCTCCTTCATGAGGCAAATGCAGTGTTTGCAGCCCTAACAGAAACCCACACAAAGGACTACCATGAAGGTGAAATATGGATCTCAGAGTACAATCTTTTCAGATGTGATAGGAAACACCGGCTTCAGGGTGGGGTCAGCCTTTACATCAAAGACACACTCATCTGTACTGAGCTGCTAAACACCTCAAATGATATGGTGGAAGTGCTGATAATCAAAATAGAGATTTTAAATGTAGTTATTGCCCTTGTATATAAGTCACCGGAGGCAAACCCTCAGCAGTTTAAAGACCAACTAATGAAAATAGAACACTGCTTGGAAAACCTCACAAATCCAGCTCCGAACATCATCCTGCTTGGGGACTTCAACCTACGGCACCTGAAATGGAAGCACCTGGCTAATACAGTAATATCAGAAAGAATACCAGGAAGTAGCCTAAATGAACAGGCACATGCAAATGACCTGCTACGGATGTGCGACAGGTTTGCCTTAAACCAGCAAATAGTAGAACCAACTAGGAAGGAGAACACGCTGGACCTCATTTTCACTAATAATGATGAATTGATCAGGAACATAATGATTACAAATACCTGTTACTCAGATCACAACTTAATTGAAGTTATGACAACCATGGGGAGTAGACCTTCAAAACCAGTCCTGATTCCCGGTGGAGGAGATTTCAGCAAATTCAACTTCAATAATAAACAGATAAACTGGGAGCGAATAAACCAGGACTTCACAGAAATAAACTGGGAAGAACAGCTAGGAAATGCAAACCTGAACCAGTGCCTGGAAAAAATAAGCTCAGTAGCACTAGAAATATGTTCAAACCGCATACCTCTAAGAAAAAAGAGGAAGAGATGCAGATTGGAACGGGAACGTCGTTCCCTATATAGACGAAGAAAACGAATCGCGGAACAACTTGAGAGTCGCACCCTATCTCAAGAACGGCGAAGAAGGTTAGGTAGAGAAATAGAAACAATTGAACGGAAGCTACAAGAATCATACAGAACCCAGGAGAGGCAAAGAGAGCAAAAGGCCATCAGTGAAATAGAAAGAAATCCGAAATATTTTTTCTCCTATGCAAAATCAAGATCAAAAACCACATCTAGTATCGGGCCCCTGCGAAAGGGAGATGGAACTTTCACCGATGACAACAAAGAAATGAGCGAGCTACTGAGGACGCAGTACGACTCTCTTTTCAGCGAGCCATTAAACACACTAAAGATTGATAACCCAAATGAATTTTTCATGGATACGATACCAACATCAAATCATATATCAGACGTCACCCTATCCCCACTGGATTTTGAAGAAGCCATAAACAGTATGCCTATGCACTCTGCACCAGGCCCGGATTCTTGGAACTCCATATTCATAAAGAACTGTAAAAAACACTATCGCAGGCCCTCCACATTCTGTGGAGACAAAGCCTAGATACTGGCGTTATTCCTGATATACTAAAAACAGCAGAGATAGCACCACTTCATAAAGGAGGAAATAAGGCAGAGGCAAAAAATTACAGACCGATAGCGCTAACATCGCACATCATAAAAATTTTTGAGAGAGTGCTAAGAAGTAAAATCACAAAATACATGGAATCACAGCAACTCCATAACCCCGGACAACATGGTTTCAGAACAGGGCGCTCTTGCCTGTCGCAGTTGCTGGACCACTATGATATGGCATTAGATGCTATGGAAGACAAACATAACGCGGATGTAATTTACACAGATTTCGCAAAAGCTTTTGATAAATGTGACCATGGTGTTATTGCACATAAAATGCGTTCAAAAGGAATTACCGGAAAAATAGGCAGATGGATCTACAATTTCCTGACCAACAGAACCCAATGTGTAATAGTCAACAAAATAAAATCCAGCCCATCAACCGTGAAGAGCTCAGTCCCCCAGGGTACTGCGCTTGCTCCAGTACTTTTTCTCATCCTCATTTCGGACATAGACCAGAACACAACCTATAGCACTGTATCATCCTTTGCAGATGACACTAGGATCTTCATGAGAGTAGGCAACATAGAGGACACGGCAAACCTCCAGTCAGATGTAGATCAGGTCTTTCTATGGGCTACAGAAAATAATATGGTGTTTAACGAAGATAAGTTCCAGCTCATGCGCTATGGAAAAAATGAAATTATAAAAACGGAAACCACGTACAAAACTCAGGCAAATCATAACATAGAACGAAAAGGCAATGTAAAGGATCTGGGTGTACTCATGTCGGAAGACCTTACCTTTAAAGAACACAATAAAGAAGCCGTCACAACTGCAAGAAAAATGACAGGTTGGATAACAAGAACTTTTCACACTAGAGATGCTATACCGATGATGATACTTTTCAAAACGCTTGTGCTCTCTAGAGTGGAGTACTGCTGCACAATGACAGCTCCTTTCAAAGCTGGAGAAATTACTGACCTGGAGAGCGTGCAGAGATCCTTTACTGCTAGAATCCACTCAGTAAAACATCTAAACTATTGGGACCGACTAAAGAGCCTAAAACTGTACTCCCTTGAGCGCAGGCGGGAGAGGTACATAATAATATACACGTGGAAAATATTAGAGGGGCTGGTCCCAAACCTGCACACAGAAATAACATCACATGAGACCAGAAGACATGGCAGGATGTGCAGAATACCCCCGTTGAAAAACAGAGGTGCAACTGGTACTCTGAGAGAGAACTCTATCAACATCAGAGGTCCGAGACTGTTCAACACGCTTCCACTACACATAAGGGGCATAACTGGCCGACCCCTCACAGTGTTCAAGAGAGAACTGGATAAGCACCTCCAAAGGATACCTGATCAACCAGGCTGTGACTCGTACGTCAGGCTGCGAGCAGCCGCGTCCAACAGCCTGGTTGATCAGTCCGGCAACCAGGAGGCCTGGTCGACGACCGGGCCGCGGGGACGCTAAGCCCCGGAAGCACCTCAAGGTAACCTCAAGGTATGCACCTGTGTTTGCCTCTATACACCTGTGTTTGCCCCTATACACCTGTGTTTCCCTCTATGCACCTGTGTTTCCCTCTATGCACCTGTGTTTGCCTCTATACACCTGTGTTTGCCTCTATGCACCTGTGTTTGCCTCTATGCACCTGTGTTTGCCTCTATGCACCTGTGTTTGCCCCTATACACCTGTGTTTGCCTCTATGGACCTGTGTTTGCCTCTATGCACCTGTGTTTGCCTCTATGCACCTGTGTTTGCCTCTATGCACCTGTGTTTGCCTCTATGCATCTGTGTTTGCCCCTATACACCTCTGTTTGCCCCTACATACCTGTGTTTGCCTCTATGCACCTGTGTTTGCCTCTATGCATCTGTGTTTGCCTCTATGCACCTGTGTTTGCCCCTATACACCTGTGTTTGCCCCTATACACCTGTGTTTGCCTCTGTGCACCTGTGTTTGCCTCTATGCACCTGTGTTTACCCCTGTGCACCTGTGTTTGCCCCTATACACCAGTGTTTGCCTCTATGCACCTGTGTTTGCCCCTATACACCTGTGTTTGCCTCTATGCACCTGTGTTTGCCTCTATGCACCTGTGTTTGCCTCTATGCACCTGTGTTTGCCTCTATGCATCTGTGTTTGCCTCTATGCACCTGTGTTTGCCCCTATACACCTGTGTTTGGCTCTATGCACCTGTGTTTGCCCCTATACACCTGTGTTTGCCTCTATGCACCTGTGTTTGCCTCTATGCACCTGTGTTTGCCTCTATGCACCTGTGTTTGCCTCTATGCATCTGTGTTTGCCTCTATGCACCTGTGTTTGCCCTTATACACCTGTGTTTGCCCCTATACACCTGTGTTTGCCTCTGTGCACCTGTGTTTGCCTCTATGCACCTGTGTTTGCCCCTGTGCACCTGTGTTTGCCCCTGTGCATCTGTGTTTGCCCCTGTGCACCTGTGTTTGCCCCTGTGCACTTGTGTTTGCCCCTGTGCACTTGTGTTTGCCCCTGTGCACCTGTGTTTGCCCCTGTGCACCTGTGTTTGCCCCTGTGCACCTATGTTTGCCCCTGTGCACCTGTGTTTGCCCCTGTGCACCTGTGTTTGCCCCTGTGCACTTGTGTTTGCCCCTGTGCACCTATGTTTGCCCCTGTGCACCTGTGTTTGACCATGTGCACCTGTGTTTGCCCCTGTGCACCTGTGTTTGTCCCTGTGCACCTGTGTTTGCCCCTGTGCATCTGTGTTTGCCCCTGTGCACCTGTGTTTGCCCCTGTGCACTTGTGTTTGCCCCTGTGCACCTATGTTTGCCCCTGTGCACCTGTGTTTGCCCCTGTGCACCTGTGTTTGCCCCTGTGCACCTGTGTTTGCCCCTGTGCATCTGTGTTTGCCCCTGTGCACCTGTGTTTGCCCCTGTGCACTTGTGTTTGCCCCTGTGCACCTGTGTTTGCCCCTGTGCACCTGTGTTTGCCCCTGTGCACCTGTGTTTGCCCCTGTGCACCTGTGTTTGCCTCTATGCATCTGTTTGCTTTAATTATATCGCATTATTTATCGTTGTTTCTCTCGCGCGTCCTCATGCATAAAAATAAAAAAAAGATCCCGGAAACTGCATTTTTATTCATTGTGGCTCAGAGAGCGAGGCTGTTTTGGCCTGTTTTTTTTTGTTAAAGATGCAAGTGATTCCTATGTCTGATTTGTTATTGTTTGTAGGTAAATAGATCGGGTACCCCGGCTGTGCCCGGGTCTCTCTCATCTTTCTTCTCCTTTTCACATTCTTCCATCTTTCTTATTAACCCTCTCTCTCTATTCCTGTCTCTCGCCCAAGCTCTCATGGGCGAGAAGTGTGAGGGAGTGGAACAGGAACAGGGGTGTGAGGGAGTGGAACAGGAACAGGGGTGTGAGGGAGTGGAACAGGAACAGGAACAGGGGTGTGTGAGAGTTGAACAGGTACAGGGGGTGTGTGAGAGAGTGGAACAGGAACAGGAATAGGAAAAGTGGTGTGAGAGTGGAACAGGAACAGGAACAGTGGTGTGTGAGAGTGGAACAGGAACAGGAACAGTGGTGTGTGAGAGTGGAACAGGAACAGGAACAGTGGTGTGTGAGAGTGGAACAGGAACAGGAACAGTGGTGTGTGAGAGTGGAACAGGAACAGGAACAGTGGTGTGTGAGAGTGGAACAGGAACAGGAACAGTGGTGTGTGAGAGTGGAACAGGAACAGGAACATTGGGTGCTGAAAAAATTTAAGTTTGAAACAAGTAAAAAAACAAACCAAAAAAATTAGGAAGCATTGTATTTAATTCTTATGCAGTATATATAAAAAATTCTACCCTAAGATTTCTTGAAATAAAATTTGAGATTAACCTTCCAAGCCTCGTCAGTTTGAAAGAGAGTTTTCAATCCTGTATTTAGTTTATCAAGATCGTAAAGCGTCCTCAAGGAGGCTGTTATCGTTAATTAACCATTGTTATGCTCTTCACATTCTTAGAAAGGTTAAATTGGATGCATCAGGTGATTGACAGGATGTAAAATGTATTTTGCAGAGTTAATGATGTAATCAACTGGTGACCTTGACAGAATAAACCACTTGGGACTGGACGGTAGAGCGACGGTCTCGCTTCATGCAGGTCGGCGTTCAATCCCCGACCGTCCACACAAGTGGTTGGGCACCATTCCTTCCCTCGTCCCATCCCAAATCCTTATCCTGACTCCTTACAAGTGCTATATAGTAGTAGTGGCTTAGTACTTTCTCCTGATAATTACCTTATAATTTACTTTTCCCTATACTTCCTGTCTTAGTGGGTATAACGTCACTATATGACGGATTATATATGATGTCATATATAAAGTATGACGTCATACTGTTAAATGCTGCCACAGGTTTTGGATCAGGGAGGTGAGTAATACCCATTCACAGCTGAGTAATACTCATTCACTGTTGAGTAATACTCATGTACAGCTGAGTAGTACTCATTCACTGTTGAGTACTACTCATGTACAACTGAGTAATACTCATTCACTGCCTAGTAATACTCATTCACTGTTGAGTAATACTCATATACAGCTGAGTAATACTCATTCACAGCTGAGTAATACTCATTCACAGCTGAGTAATACTCATGTACAGCTGAGTAATACTCATGTACAGCTGAGTAATACTCATGTACAGCTGAGTAATACTCATGTACAGCTGAGTAATACTCAGATGAGTGATCACATTTTTGTTTTGTTTTTTACTCAATCGACAAATCCGTCAAAAAGGCGACGTATTAGTTAAACTGAAAAGCATGTTGATGTTCACGTTTTCTATGCATCGGCCCTGGATTGGTTAGGTTAGGTTGTTCGCGCGGTTCTGGCTAGACCAGAACAGTTGCATTTTTAACGTGCTGACAAAGCGTGAGAGAGGAGATTATTGCGTCAATCTCCACTCGGTTAACCTTGTTGCAATTCGCATAGTTGATGTCACATCAATCATCCACCTTACACTTGAGGTCAGCTAAGCCCTTACATCAGTTGATAGTTGATGCTAAGTATTCATCAACCCTTAAAGCCCTATACATCAACCCTTAAAGCCCTATACATCAACCCTTAAAGCCCTATACATCAACCCTTAAAGCCCTATACATCAACCCTTAAAGCCCTATACATCAACCCTTAAAGCCCTATACATCAACCCTTAAAGCCCAATACATCAACCCTTAAAGCCTACTTGACTATTATTTCACGTTGGTTGAGGGTAATCAATCATACGTCAATCATCTACGTCAATCATCTACGTCAATCATCTACGTCAATCATTCCTCTGACGTCGGACGTTTGATAATTTCACTCCCAGTTTGGTCATAGTCTTGAGATGATGTCGGGGCTTAGCGTCCCCGCGGCCCGGTCCTCGACCAGGCCTCCTTTTTTTGTTACCCACAACCCCCAGGGAAGCAGCCCGTAGCAGCTGTCTAACTCTCAGGTACCTATTTACTGCTAGGTGAACAGGAGCATCAGGGCGAAAGAAGCTCTACCCATTTGTCTCTGCCTCCACCGGGGGTCGATGGAGTCAATACCAGTTTTTTTTCTTGTTTAACCAAATAAGAAATATATTGGAGTATAATGAAAAATAAACGATAAATGGTCTATTCCTTTCCCTTTTCCATTCCGATACTTCCTAAATTCCCTCCCTTTCCTTCTTGTACCCCTTCCCCTCTATTCCATCCCTTTATCTCCTCCCCTCTCTGCATTTCCCACCCTTCACTTCCCCTCCCCCTGTCTTCCGTCACTTTCCCTCCACTCCCCATCTCTTCCCCGTCTCTCCCCTTCCCATTTCCGTGCCCCTCTCTGTCCCCCCTTCCCGTCAGCGTCAGGCAGCGTGTTCAGACGCGGCCAGACAGCATGTTAATTAAGGAGTAATCACACAGCGCCTCGCTGTACCAGACTCTTGCCTGTAAGTTACAGCAAGGTGCACACACACCATGGATAACTGGCTTAGCAGCATGGATAACCTGGCATGAACATGGATAACTGGGTCAGCAGCATGGATAACTGGGTCAGCAGCATGGATAACTGGGTTAGCAGCATGGATAACTGGGTCAGCAGCATGGATAACTGGGTTAGCAGCATGGATAACCTGGCATGAACATGGATAACTGGGTCAGCAGCATGGATAACTGGGTCAGCAGCATGGATAACCTGGCATGAACATGGATAACTGGGTCAGCAGCATGGATAACTGGCTTAGCAGCATGGATAACCTGGCATGAACATGGATAACTGGGTCAGCAGCATGGATAACTGGCTTAGCATGGACAACCTGGCATGAACATGGATAACTGGGTCAGCAGCATGGATAACTGGGTCAGCAGCATGGATAACTGGGTTAGCAGCATGGATAACTGGGTCAGCAGCATGGATAACTGGGTTAGCAGCATGGATAACCTGGCATGAACATGGATAACTGGGTCAGCAGCATGGATAACTGGGTCAGCAGCATGGATAATCTGGCATGAACATGGATAACTGGGTCAGCAGCATGGATAATCTGGCATGAACATGGATAACTGGGTCAGCAGCATGGATAATCTGGCATGAACATGGATAACTGGGTTAGCAGCATGGATAACCTGGCATGAACATGGATAACTGGGTCAGCAGCATGGATAACTGGGTCAGCAGCATGGATAACGGAGTCAGGAGCATGGATAACGGAGTCAGGAGCATGGATAAGTGGGACAGGAGCATGGATAACTGGGTCAGCAGCATGGATAAGTGGGTCAGGAGCATGGATAAGTGGGTCAGGAGCATGGATAACTGGGTCAGGAGCATGGATAACTGGGTCAGCAGCATGGATAAGTGGGTCAGGAGCATGGATAACTGGGTCAGCAGCATGGATAAGTGGGTCAGGAGCATGGATAACTGGGTCAGCAGCATGGATAACTGGATCAGGAGCATGGATAACTGGATCAGCAGCATGGATAACTTGGTCAGGAGCATGGATAACTGGATCAGGAGCATGGATAACTCGGTCAGCAGCATGGATAACTGGGTCAGGAGCATGGATAACTGGGTCAGGAACATGGATAACTGGGTCAGGAGCATGGATAACTGGGTCAGGAGCATGGATAACAGGGTCAGCAGCATGGATAACTGGGTCAGCAGCATGGATAACTGGGCTAGGAACATGGATAACTGGGTCAGGAGCATGGATAACTGGGTCAGGAGCATGGATAACTGGGTCAGGAGCATGGATAACTGGGTCAGGAGCATGGATAACTGGGTCAGGAGCATGAATAAGTGGGTCAGCAGCATGGATAAGTGGGTCAGGAGCATGGATAACTGGGTCAGGAGCATGGATAACTGGGTCAGGAGCATGGATAACTGGGTCAGCAGCATGGATAACGGAGTTAGCAGCATGGATAACTGGGTCAGCAGCATGGATAACGGAGTTAGCAGCATGGATAACTGGGTCAGCAGCATGGATAACGGAGTTAGCAGCATGGATAACTGGGTCAGGAGCATGGATAACTGGTTCAGCGGCATGGATAACTGGGTCAGCAGCATGGATAACGGAGTTAGCAGCATGGATAACTGGGTCAGCAGCATGGATAACGGAGTTAGCAGCATGGATAACTGGGTCAGGAGCATGGATAACTGGATCAGCAGCATGGATAACAGAGTCAGCAGCATGGATAACTGGGTCAGCAGCATGGATAACTGGATCAGGAGCTTGGATAACTGGATCAGCAGCATGGATAACTGAGTCAGGAGCGTGGATAACTGGATCAGGAGCATGGATAACTCGGTCAGCAGCATGGATAACTGGGTCAGGAGCGTGGATAACTGGGTTAGGCACATGGATAACTGGGTCAGGAGCATGGATAACTGGGTCAGCAGCATGGATAACTGGGTCAGCAGCATGGATAACTGGGCTAGGAACATGGATAACTGGGTCAGGAGCATGGATAACTGGGTCAGGAACATGGATAACTGGGCTAGGAACATGGATAACTGGGTCAGGAGCATGGATAACTGGGTCAGGAGCATGGATAACTGGGTCAGGAGCATGGATAACTGGGTCAGGAGCATGGATAACTGGGTCAGCAACATGTTTAAGTGGGCTAGGAACATGGATAAGTGGGTCAGGAGCATGGATAACTGGGTCAGCAGCATGGATAACTGGGCTAGGAACATGGATAAGTGGGTCAGGAGCATGGATAACTGGGTCAGGAGCATGGATAACTGGGTCAGGAGCATGGATAACTGGGTCAGGAGCATGGATAACTGGGTCAGCAGCATGGATAAGTGGGTCAGGAGCATGGATAAGTGGGTCAGGAGCATGGATAACTGGGTCAGGAGCATGGATAACTGGGTCAGCAGCATGGATAAGTGGGTCAGGAGCATGGATAACTGGGTCAGCAGCATGGATAAGTGGGTCAGGAGCATGGATAACTGGGTCAGCAGCATGGATAACTGGATCAGGAGCATGGATAACTGGATCAGCAGCATGGATAACTTGGTCAGGAGCATGGATAACTGGATCAGGAGCATGGATAACTCGGTCAGCAGCATGGATAACTGGGTCAGGAGCATGGATAACTGGGTCAGGAACATGGATAACTGGGTCAGGAGCATGGATAACTGGGTCATGAGCATTTATAACTGGGTCAGCAGCATGGATAACTGGGTCAGCAGCATGGATAACTGGGCTAGGAACATGGATAACTGGGTCAGCAGCATGGATAACTGGGTCAGGAGCATGGATAACTGGGTCAGGAGCATGGATAACTGGGTCAGGAGCATGGATAAGTGGGTCAGCAGCATGGATAAGTGGGTCAGGAGCATGGATAACTGGGTCAGGAGCATGGATAACTGGGTCAGGAGCATGGATAACTGGGTCAGCAGCATGGATAACGGAGTTAGCAGCATGGATAACTGGGTCAGCAGCATGGATAACGGAGTTAGCAGCATGGATAACTGGGTCAGCAGCATGGATAACGGAGTTAGCAGCATGGATAACTGGGTCAGGAGCATGGATAACTGGATCAGCAGCATGGATAACTGAGTCAGCAGCATGGATAACTGGGTCAGCAGCATGGATAACTGGATCAGGAGCTTGGATAACTGGATCAGCAGCATGGATAACTGGGTCAGGAGCGTGGATAACTGGATCAGGAGCATGGATAACTCGGTCAGCAGCATGGATAACTGGGTCAGGAGCGTGGATAACTGGGTTAGGCACATGGATAACTGGGTCAGGAGCATGGATAACTGGGTCAGCAGCATGGATAACTGGGTCAGCAGCATGGATAACTGGGCTAGGAACATGGATAACTGGGTCAGGAGCATGGATAACTGGGTCAGGAACATGGATAACTGGGCTAGGAACATGGATAACTGGGTCAGGAGCGTGGATAACTGGGTCAGGAGCATGGATAACTGGGTCAGGAGCATGGATAACTGGGTCAGGAGCATGGATAACTGGGTCAGGAGCATGGATAACTGGGTCAGCAGCATGTTTAAGTGGGCTAGGAACATGGATAAGTGGGTCAGGAGCATGGATAACTGGGTCAGCAGCATGGATAACTGGGCTAGGAACATGGATAAGTGGGTCAGGAGCATGGATAACTGGGTCAGGAGCATGGATAACTGGGTCAGCAGCATGGATAACTGGGTCAGCAGCATGGATAACTGGGCTAGGAACGTGGATAACTGGGTCAGGAGCATGGATAACTGGGTCAGCAGCATGGATAACTGGGTTAAGAACATTGATAACTGGGTCAGGAGCATGGATAACTGGGTTAGGAACATGGATAACTGGGTCAGGAGCATGGATAACTGGGTTAGGAACATTGATAACTGGGTCAGGAGCATGGATAACCTGGCACGAACATGGATAACTGGGTCAGGAGCATGGATAACCTGGCATGAACATGGATAACTGGGTCAGGAGCATGGATAACCTAGCATGAACATGGATAACTGGGTCAGGAGCATGGATAACCTGGCACGAACATGGATAACTGGGCCAGGAGCATGGATAACCTGGCATGAACATGGATAACTGGGTCAGGAGCATGGATAACCTGGCATGAACATGGATAACTGGGTCAGGAGCATGGATAACCTGGCATGAACATGGATAACGGGGTCAGCAGCATGGATAACCTTGCATGAACATGGATAACTGGGTCAGGAGCATGGATAACCTAGCATGAACATGGATAACTGGGTCAGGAACATGGATAACCTAGCATGAACATGGATAACTGGGTCAGGAGCATGGATAACTGGGTCAGGAGCATGGATAACTGGGTCAGGAGCATGGATAACTGGGTCAGCAGCATGTTTAAGTGGGCTAGGAACATGGATAAGTGGGTCAGGAGCATGGATAACTGGGTCAGCAGCATGGATAACTGGGCTAGGAACATGGATAAGTGGGTCAGGAGCATGGATAACTGGGTCAGGAGCATGGATAACTGGGTCAGCAGCATGGATAACTGGGTCAGCAGCATGGATAACTGGGCTAGGAACGTGGATAACTGGGTCAGGAGCATGGATAACTGGGTCAGCAGCATGGATAACTGGGTTAAGAACATTGATAACTGGGTCAGGAGCACGGATAACTGGGTTAGGAACATGGATAACTGGGTCAGGAGCATGGATAACTGGGTTAGGAACATTGATAACTGGGTCAGGAGCATGGATAACCTGGCACGAACATGGATAACTGGGTCAGGAGCATGGATAACCTGGCATGAACATGGATAACTGGGTCAGGAGCATGGATAACCTAGCATGAACATGGATAACTGGGTCAGGAGCATGGATAACTGGGTTAGGAACATTGATAACTGGGTCAGCAGCATGGATAACTGGGTCAGCAGCATGGATAACTGGGCTAGGAACGTGGATAACTGGGTCAGGAGCATGGATAACTGGGTCAGCAGCATGGATAACTGGGTTTAGAACATTGATAACTGGGTCAGGAGCATGGATAACTGGGTTAGGAACATGGATAACTGGGTCAGGAGCATAGATAACTGGGTTAGGAACATTGATAACTGGGTCAGGAGCATGGATAACCTGGCACGAACATGGATAACTGGGTCAGGAGCATGGATAACCTGGCATGAACATGGATAACTGGGTCAGGAGCATGGATAACCTAGCATGAACATGGATAACTGGGTCAGGAGCATGGATAACCTGGCACGAACATGGATAACTGGGCCAGGAGCATGGATAACCTGGCATGAACATGGATAACTGGGTCAGGAGCATGGATAACCTGGCATGAACATGGATAACTGGGTCAGGAGCATGGATAACCTGGCATGAACATGGATAACGGGGTCAGCAGCATGGATAACCTGGCATGAACATGGATAACGGGGTCAGGAGTCTCCGTGTACTTTACAAGTGCTTGTGATACAGTCGCTAGTCTCCGTGTACTTTACAAGTGCTTGTGATACAGTCGCTAGTCTCTGTGTACTTTACAAGTGCTTGTGATACAGTCGCTAGTCTCTGTGTACTTTACAAGTGCTTGTGATACAGTCGCTAGTCTCCGTGTACTTTACAAGTGCTTTCAACGTGCGATAGTCCGTTTTCTACCACTAACTCGTCTTCCATGTTATAATATGATCGATAACTGTGCTGTTTTTAATTCTTTATAAGATCAAGTTTCTTTTGAACAATTTAATAATTGTTTTAGACTATGTTTTTAGAGTATTCGTCTTGCTGTCTAATCACCTGTTTCCGTTCCTAAATGCTTTTGTGGTTATGTTACTTCCTTTGTTCGTTGCCACTTACCTGACCCACGTTGGCCGTTGAACAGCGCCTGTTGACAAATTTTTGTTATCTCTATTTCTGCTCCCACGATGTCTTTCTGAGCTTGTTTCCTGTGTTGTTCCCATTCTGTCTGTGACGGCGAACACAGCCCCTTGTAGGTCGCAAGCACTCGGACACAGCCTGAGCGATCCTTGAGGTTTCTATCATTTGTTAGATTTTGTTTATGTTTTCGCGCGCGCACACACACACACACACACACACACACACACACACACACACACACACACACACACACACACACACACACACACACACACACACACACACAGATGAAAGATGAGATGATGATATTCTCTCCCTCCCTAGATGAGAAACTAACAGATATAGAGGTGACAGCAGAGGAGGTTATGAAACAGCTGACAACACTGGATGCAACTAAAGCAGTTAAGAGCATAAGAACATAATAACAAAGGTAACTGCAGAAGGCCTATTGGCCCATACGAGGCAGCTCCTATTTATAACCACCCAATCTCACTCATATACATGTCCAACCCATGCTTGAAACAATCGATGGACCCCACCTCCACCAAGTTATGCGGTAATTTGTTCCACAAATCAACAACCCTGTTACCGAACTAATATTTATCCAAGTCTTTCCTAAATCTAAACTAGTTGGACCAGACAATGTATCACCGTGGATACTAAAAGAGGCAGCGCAGGCCCTCAGCGTGCCTCTGGCAAGGATCCTTCATGAGTCACCTGAACGGGAGATTTGCCCAATTGCTGAAAGAAGGCAAATGTGGTACGAATTTTCAAGAAAGGTGATAGGGAGGAGGCACTTAACTGCAGACCAGCATCACTGACAAACATCCCCTGTAAAGTTCTCGAAAGAATAATCAGGTCAAGACATGTTACACACCTGGAGAACATTGGGTATGTAAACAAACACCAACATTGGTTCTGAGAAGGGAAATCATGCTTTACAAACCTGGAATTCTATGATAAAGTAACAAGAATTAGGCAGGACAGAGAAGGATGGGCTGACTGCATATTTCTGGACTACCAAAAAGCCTTTGATACAGTACCGCACAGTTTTAGCTAGATAAGCTGTTGTTTGCTTCCTGTGTTAGGCTTGGTGTTACAGTTGCTCGTTACTGATATTGCCTTTCCCCACCTGGTGTAGCGTCCCTATGGTCATCCCCATCCCAATCCCCACTATCATTACCTTACATTTGTTGGGATTCAAATCAAGCAGCCACTCTTCAGACCAGTTCTGTAGTTGGTCCTTGTATTCCTGAAGCAATCTTATGTTATCTTTAATTTCATGAACTTTGCATTGTCTTCATAAATTGAAATGTATGTATGAAATAAATTGAAATCTGCTTTCTTCATTAGGTCGATAACAGTTACCAGAAACATGAGGGACTTTAGAGAAAATCCGTAGGAGCCGTGATGAGGGTTCGAACCTATGCGGTGAGGCACATGCACGCTCCTAGAGATTTTCACATTGATATATGATGTTAGTGTGATTTCACTTTGTGTCTGAGTACTGTAATGTTGATATTTTTGAGATTGTGCCTCGATTGGTTAGGTGGGATGCATAGGTTTCACTATTTCTGGTTAGGCGAAACAATGACTTTTGTTACTGTGCCAGATGGTGAGACCGAGCTGGTTATATATATATATATATATATATATATATATATATATATATATATATATATATATATATATATATATATATACATATATATATATATATATATATATATATATATATATATATATATATATATATATATATATATATATATTCTCACAAGGTTTATTAATTTGTTAGTTACTTTGGCTGTTTTTTAAGTTTGTAAAGAAACCTTTTACACTGCACGATATCACATCAGAGTTCGTGTCAACTGATCATTATTTTGAGTTCATCTGCTTTATTTGACAGTACATCAGCATTGGTTTACCAAATCTTTTCATTATTATTCTTCCATCTTCTGGAGAACCAGTTTCCAGTTTAGAGTTTTCACCCTAGAGATGGGGCACAGGTAGAGCTCAGGTGAATAGGTAGGTAGGGTGAAGGTGGATGAAATAAGATACTGGAGAGAGAGCAGGGGAAGGTGGGTGTTTGAAGAGACGTCTGCTGGATTGGGGAACGTGGTGGAGTGGGAATTTCGAGGCTTAGGGATTGAGAGAGAGAGGAGGATGTGGCATGGAATTCACAGGGAGAATGTTGGAGGACGTGGTTCGGGTGGTTGATTGTTGGCGGTTGTGTCCGGGTAAAGTTAGTCCTTGTAGGATGGAAGGGATGTTGTATATTGTTGTATTCCTGGACTGCTCAGACTTTTGAAGATTGGTGAAGTACTGTGGTTCCGTGTTTCCTGTGAGTCGTGTGAGCTGCGTGTCTCAAGGTACGGCTCTTGGGGTATTATGTTGTTTGTCCTGTGTCCTTGTTTGGTTATTTATGTGGGTTACTGTTCTGGCATTTCTTGGGACGGGGGTTGTAATTTTGGTCGGCCACTTGTCTTATTTCGAACCCTGGTCAGTGGATCCCGAACCCTGGTCAGTGGATCCCGAACCCTGTCCATTCGGCCGCAAGAGTCTTGTGTACTCATCAATTTATACTTGCATATTTGTGCTTGCAGGATCGAGATCTTGCTCTTGGACCCGGCTTTTCTAGCTGCCGGTTGTCTATTGCAATGACTCCTGACCTATTTCTCTATCATATCTACTTTTAAAGTTGTAAATGGAGTTTACCTCTACACCCCCTGCTCCTGTAGGTTATTGAGTTGTCCCACTACTCTTATGCCAAAAGAAAATTTCCTAACATCTCTATGCTTATCTGAGTGTCAAGCTTCCGTCCAAGTTCTCTTTTTTCACTGTCAATCCCCCTAAGTATTTTATACATCTCTATCATGTCTCCTCTCTATCTCCTCCTTTCCAACGTTTGTCATGTTTATTTCCTTTAGTCTCTCTTTATACCCCATCCCTCGCAATTATGGAGCGAGTCTTGTATGAGACTTCTGAACCTTTTCGAGTTTCATTTTTTTTGTTAATAGGGGCTCTATGATGGGACAACATACACTAAAACTGGTCTCACGTAGGTGGTGTACAAGTCTAACAGGGCATACCCACGTTATGCCCTGTACCCCCTTACAATGACCTAAATGCATACTTTTTTTTTAGTTCCAGAATGATGTTCTGACTGTGTATGAATGAGTTTGTTCTGAATGATGTTCTGACTTTGTATGATTGAGTTTGTTCTGAATGATGTTCTGACTTTGTATGAATGAGTTTGTTCTGAATGATGTTCTGACTGTGTATGAATGAGTTTGTTCTGAATGATGTTCTGACTGTGTATGAATGAGTTTGTTCTGAATGATGTTCTGACTGTGTATGAATGAGTTTGTTCTGAATGATGTTCTGACTGTGTATGAATGAGTTTGTTCTGAATGATGTTCTGACTGTGTATGATTGAGTTTGTTCTGAATGATGTTCTGACTGTATGATTGAGTTTGTTCTGAATGATGTTCTGACTGTGTATGATTGAGTTTGTTCTGAATGATGTTCTGACTGTATGATTGAGTTTGTTCTGAATGATGTTCTGACTGTATGAATGAGTTAGTTCTGAATGATGTTCTGACTGTGTATGAATGAGTTAGTTCTGAATGATGTTCTGACTGTGTATGAATGAGTTAGTTCTGAATGATGTTCTGACTGTGTATGAATGAGTTAGTTCTGAATGATGTTCTGACTGTGTATGAGCGTCCGGAATTATGCTGGGTGCTTGATCATTTTCTCCAGTCGTTATAGGGAGGTAGTTTCCATTAACTGTGTACTCTCGGAACAGCCTTGCAGCTTGTTTAAGTCGTCCTAGAGACTCTTACAATCATCTCTCACAACTCTTCTCATTAGTTGTGCATCGCCTGTAAACATCGAGATATAAGACTCATTGTTTGTTGATAGGCCATTTTCATAAATGAGAAATAGTATGGGGTTCCAGCACAAATCCTTGAGGTACCCCGCTTGTTAAAGAACGCCAATCAGACTTCTCGCCCCTCACTGTTACTATCTGACTTCTGTCTGTTAGGTAATTCTTTACCCACGTTAGTTTGGATAGTAATATCTTGTAAGGTACTGTATCAAAGGCTTTTTGGCAGTCCAGAAATACACAATCTGCCCAACCTTCTCTATCCTGGTTTATCTTAAAACTCCAGTAGAATTCGTCAAGCACGATTTCCGTTCTCTAAGGCCGTGTTGATGTTTGTTTACATACCTAATTGTCTCCAGGTACGTAGCTAGTCTTATCCTTATTATTCCTTCGAGTACTTTGCAGGGGGATGCTTGTTAGTGTCATTAGTCTGTAGTCAAGTGTCTCATCTCTCAATCTCCTGTCGTGTAAATTTATACCACATTTACCTGCTTCTGGCAGCTGAGTAAGTAACTTATTACATGTCACTGCTAGAGGTATACTGAGTCCCTGTGATGCTTCTTTTAACATCTACGGGGATACGTCTCGTCTGGTCCATTAGCTTTAATTTCGTCTAGTGATGCTAACACACTAGAAGGTGAAGGGACGACGACGTTTCGGTCCGTCCTGGACCATTCTCAATCGATTTGAGAATGGTCCAGGACGAACCGAAACGTCGTCGTCCCTTCACCTTCTAGTGTGTGGTCTGGTCATCACACTTTAGCCACGCTATTGTGACTCATCGCCTGCATAGTGATGCTGGTTGTTTCCTTACTGCTTCCACTTGTACCATAATATTTTAAGTCTCTCGTTTAGGGGTACCTCCTCTTTTAGCACTGGGAGCTGCTCAAGCTTAGTGTGAACACTCCTTCAAAGATGGCAAGACTTCATTGCAAATTTCCTTATGTTCTGTATATTCACCTCTTTGTTATAACCTAGTCACATGGTCCTTCAATGTCATTTTTCTACTTGTATGACAGTGTAGGAGTTGTGGTTGTTTCTTTGTTGTAGAAGCAATGCTATTTTCGTAGATTCTTTCCGATACTCTTCTAATATTTATGTGTTCATTCTTAACTCTTTTGATTCTATTCCGATTGGCCTCTTGTCCTGTGGCCGTCTTCCACTCCCTCTCAAATGAACCATCTTGAGGTTATCTTGAGATGATTTCGGGGTTTAGCGTCCCCGCGGCCCGGTCGTCGACCAGGCCTCCATTTTTGTTACACATTTCCAGGAAGCAGCCCGTAGCAGCTGTCTGACTCCCAGGTACCTCTTTACTGCTAGGTGAACAGGTGCATCAGGGTGAAAGAAACTCTGCCCATTTATTTCCGCCTCCGCCGGGGATCGAACCCGGAACCTACGAATCCCAAGCGTTGTCCACTCAACCATCAGGCCATGGGTTATATATTCTCCTATTTTTGTCTCTTATTGAGGGTATAAATATCTTGTCTACCTCTTTACATCTCAGTTTGATTTGGTCCATCATTTGCTGCATTGTCTTCTCCCGAAGTTCTTCCTCCCATTGTATATGTTCCTGATATTTTCTTACTTTTAGGTAATCCCCTTTTTCCTATAGTCTATTATCCTCTCCCCAGCCGCGTGTGTATTTACCTAGGTGTATTCACCCAGTTGTGCTTGCGGGGGTTGAGCTCTGCTCTTTCGGCCCGTCTCGCAACTGTCAATCAACTGTTTCTAACTACTTCTGCTATTTTTTTTTTTTCATGCCACACACACACCCCAGGAAGCAACCCGTGACAGCTAACTAACTCCCAGGTACCTATTTACTGCTAGGTAACAGGGGCATAAGGTGAAAGAAACGCTGCCTATCGTTTGTGTGTGTGTGTGTGTGTGTGTGTGTGTGTGTGTGTGTGTGTGTGTGTGTGTGTGTGTGTGTGTGTGTGTGTTGAGATTCCATCAATTAGTGTACACTAGAATATTACAGTCCCCTCTCGAGAGGAAATTAAATATAGCAGTGACACAAACACAACAAGGGCAGGCGCACCTCTAAAGTAAGAGAGAGAGAGAGAGAGAGAGAGAGAGAGAGAGAGAGAGAGAGAGAGAGAGAGAGAGAGAGAGAGAGAGAGAGAGAGAGAGAGAGAGAGAGAGAGAGAGAGAGAGAGGAGAGAGAGGAGAGAGTCTAGCGAGCGCAGCCTCGGCCCCCAAGTTGGGTCATTGTCAAACAGGACAATGTTGTTGCAACCAGAACAACTTTGACGTGTGGTGGCCAGTCGCGTCCTGGCCGGACACTTGGCCTCAGTCAGTCTTGCTAGAGCTGATGTGGCAGTCCTTGCCAGCCCCCACCCACTCTGTTATTGCCCCCCACACCCCCCATGACCCCCCCACACCCTCCATGACCCCCCCCACACCCTCCATGACCCCCAACACCCCCCATGACCCCCCCACACCCCCCATGACCCCCCCACACCCCCCATGACCCCCCATACACCCCATGACCCCCCACACACCCCATGACCCCCCATACACCCCATGACCCCCCACACACCCCATGACCCCCCACACCCACCCATGACCCCCAACACCCACCCATGACCCCCCACACCCCCCATGACCCCCCACACCCCCCATGACCCCCCACACCCACCATGACCCCCCACACCCCCCATGACCCGCCACACCCCCCCATGACCCCCCCACGCCCTCCATGACCCCCACACCCCCCTCATGACCCCCCACACCCCCCATGACCCCCCACACCCCCCCATGACCCCCCACACACTCCATGACCCCCCACACACCCCATGACCCCCAACACCCCCATGACCCCCCACACAACCCATGACCCCCCACTCCCCCCATGACCCCCCACACCCCCCATGACCCCCCACACCCCCCATGACCTCCCACACCCCCCATGAACCCTCCACACCCCCCATGACCCCTCCACACCCCCCATGACCCCCCACACCCCCCATGACCCCTCCACACCCCCCATGACCCCTCCACACCCTCCTTGACCCCCCACACCCCCCATGACCTCCCGCACCCCCATGACCCCCCACACCCCCCATGACCCCTCCACACCCTCCTTGACCCCCCACACCCCCAATGACCCCCCACACCCCCCATGACCCCCCACACCCCCCATGACCCCCCACACCCCCCTATGACCCCCCACACCCCCCATGACCCCCCCACACCCCCCATGACCCCCCCACACCCCCCATGACCCCCCGCACCCCCCCCACACCCCCATGACCCCCCCACACCACCCTATGACCCCCCACACCCCCATGACCCCCCACACCCCCCATGACCCCCCCCACACCCCCATGACCCCCCACACCCCCCTATGACCCCCCTACACCCCCCATGACCCCCCACACCCCCCATGACCCCCCCACACCCCCCATGACCCCCCCCACACCCCCCATGACCCCCCCCACACCCCCATGACCCCCACACCCCCCATGACCCCTCCACACCCTCCTTGACCCCCCACACCCCCCATGACCCCCCACAGCCCCCATGACCCCCCACACCCCCAATGACCCCTCCACACCCCCCATGACCCCCGCACCCCCATGACCCCCCACACCCCCCATGACCCCTCCACACCCCCCATGACCCCCCGCACCCCCATGACCCCCCACACCCCCCATGGCCCCCCACACCCCCCATGACCCCCCACACCCCCCATGACCCCCCACACCCCCCATGACCCCCCACACCCCCCATGACCTCCCACACCCCCCATGACCCCCCACACCCCCATGACCCCCCACACCCCCCATGACCCCCCACACCCCCCATGACCCCCCCACACCCCCCATGACCCCCCCACACCCCCCATGACCCCCCCACACCCCCATGACCCCCCCACACCCCCCATGACCCCTCCACACCCTCCTTGACCCCCCACACCCCCCATGACCCCCCACAGCCCCCATGACCCCCCACACCCCCAATGACCCCTCCACACCCCCCATGACCCCCCGCACCCCCATGACCCCCCACACCCCCCATGACCCCTCCACACCCCCCATGACCTCCCGCACCCCCATGACCCCCCACACCCCCCATGACCCCTCCACACCCTCCTTGACCCCCCACACCCCCAATGACCCCCCACACCCCCCATGACCCCCACACCCCCCTATGACCCCCCACACCCCCCATGACCCCCCCACACCCCCCATGACCTCCCGCACCCCCCCATGACCCCCCACACCCCCATGACCCCCCCACACCACCCTATGACCCCCCACACCCCCATGACCCCCCACACCCCCCATGACCCCCCCCACACCCCCATGACCCCCCCCACACCCCCCTATGACCCCCCAGACCCCCCATGACCCCCCAAACCCCCCATGACCCCCCCAAACCCCCCATGACCCCCCCCACACCCCCCATGACCCCCCCACACCCCCATGACCCCCCACACCCCCCATGACCCCTCCACACCCTCCTTGACCCCCCACACCCCCCATGACCCCCCACAGCCCCCATGACCCCCCACACCCCCAATGACCCCTCCACACCCCCCCATGACCCCCCGCACCCCCATGACCCCCCACACCCCCATGACCCTTCCACACCCCCCATGACCCCCCGCACCCCCATGACCCCCCACACCCCCCATGACCCCCCACACCCCCCATGACCCCCCACACCCCCCATGACCCCCCACACCCCCCATGACCCCCCACACCCCCCATGACCCCCCACACCCCCCATGACCCCCCCACACCCCCCATGACCCCCCCCACACCCCCCATGACCCCCCACACCCCCATGACCCCCCCACACCCCCCATGACCCCTCCACACCCTCCTTGACCCCCCACACCCCCATGACCCTTCCACACCCCCCATGACCCCCCGCACCCCCATGACCCCCCACACCCCCCATGACCCCCCACACCCCCCATGACCCCCCACACCCCCCATGACCCCCCACACCCCCCATGACCCCCCACACCCCCCATGACCCCCCACACCCCCCATGACCCCCCACACCCCCCATGACCCCCCACACCCCCCATGACCCCCCACACCCCCCATGACCCCCCACACCCCCCATGACCCCCCACACCCACCATGACCCCCCACACCCCCCATGACCCGCCACACCCCCCCATGACCCCCCCACGCCCTCCATGACCCCCACACCCCCCCATGACCCCCCACACCCCCCATGACCCCCCACACCCCCCCATGACCCCCCACACACTCCATGACCCCCCACACACCCCATGACCCCCAACACCCCCATGACCCCCCACACCCCCCATGACCCCCCACTCCCCCCATGACCCCCACACCCCCCATGACCTCCCACACCCCCCATGAACCCTCCACACCCCCCATGACCCCTCCACACCCCCCATGACCCCCCACACCCCCCATGACCCCTCCACACCCCCCATGACCCCTCCACACCCTCCTTGACCCCCCACACCCCCCATGACCTCCCGCACCCCCATGACCCACCACACCCCCCATGACCCCTCCACACCCTCCTTGACCCCCCACACCCCCAATGACCCCCCACACCCCCCATGACCCCCCACACCCCCCATGACCCCCCACACCCCCCTATGACCCCCCACACCCCCCATGACCCCCCCACACCCCCCATGACCCCCCCACACCCCCCATGACCCCCCGCACCCCCCCCCATGACCCCCCACACCCCCATGACCCCCCCACACCACCCTATGACCCCCCACACCCCCATGACCCCCCACACCCCCCATGACCCCCCCCCACACCCCCATGACCCCCCACACCCCCCTATGACCCCCCCCACACCCCCCATGACCCCCCCACACCCCCCATGACCCCCCACACCCCCCATGACCCCCCCACACCCCCCATGACCCCCCCACACCCCCATGACCCCCCACACCCACCATGACCCCTCCACACCCTCCTTGACCCCCCACACCCCCCATGACCCCCCACAGCCCCCATGACCCCCCACACCCCCAATGACCCCTCCACACCCCCCATGACCCCCGCACCCCCATGACCCCCCACACCCCCCATGACCCCTCCACACCCCCCATGACCCCCCGCACCCCCATGACCCCCCACACCCCCCATGGCCCCCCACACCCCCCATGACCCCCCACACCCCCATGACCCCCCACACCCCCCATGACCCCCCACACCCCCCATGACCCCCCACACCCCCCATGACCCCCCACACCCCCCATGACCCCCCCACACCCCCCATGACCCCCCCCCACACCCCCCATGACCCCCCACACCCCCATGACCCCCCCACACCCCCCATGACCCCTCCACACCCTCCTTGACCCCCCATGACCCCCCACAGCCCCCATGACCCCCCACACCCCCAATGACCCCTCCACACCCCCCATGACCCCCCGCACCCCCATGACCCCCCACACCCCCCATGACCCCTCCACACCCCCCATGACCCCCCGCACCCCCATGACCCCCCCACACCCCCCATGACCCCCCACTCCCCCCATGACCCCCCACACCCCCCATGACCCCCCACACCCCCCATGACCCCCCACACCCCCATGACCCCCCACACCCCCCATGACCCCCCACTCCCCCCATGACCCCCCACACCCCCCATGACCCCCCACACCCCCCATGACCTCCCACACCCCCCATGACCCCTCCACACCCCCCATGACCCCTCCACACCCCCCATGACCCCCCACACCCCCCATGACCCCTCCACACCCCCCATGACCCCTCCACACCCTCCTTGACCCCCCGCACCCCCCATGACCTCCCGCACCCCCATGACCCCCCACACCCCCCATGACCCCTCCACACCCTCCTTGACCCCCCACACCCCCCATGACCCCCCACACCCCCCATGACCCCCCACACCCCCCTATGACCCCCCACACCCCCCATGACCCCCCCACACCCCCCATGACCTCCCGCACCCCCCCATGACCCCCACACCCCCATGACCCCCCCACACCACCCTATGACCCCCCACACCCCCATGACCCCCCACACCCCCCATGACCCCCCCCACACCCCCATGACCCCCCCCCACACCCCCCTATGACCCCCCAGACCCCCCATGACCCCCCAAACCCCCCATGACCCCCCCACACCCCCCATGACCCCCCCCACACCCCCCATGACCCCCCCACACCCCCATGACCCCCCACACCCCCCATGACCCCTCCACACCCTCCTTGACCCCCCACACCCCCCATGACCCCCCACAGCCCCCATGACCCCCCACACCCCCAATGACCCCTCCACACCCCCCATGACCCCCCGCACCCCCATGACCCCCCACACCCCCATGACCCTTCCACACCCCCCATGACCCCCCGCACCCCCATGACCCCCCGCACCCCCATGACCCCCCACACCCCCCATGACCCCCCACACCCCCCATGACCCCCCACACCCCCCATGACCCCCCACACCCCCCATGACCCCCCACACCCCCCATGACCCCCCACACCCCCCATGACCCCCCACACCCCCCATGACCCCCCCACACCCCCCATGACCCCCCCCACACCCCCCATGACCCCCCCACACCCCCATGACCCCCCCACACCCCCCATGACCCCTCCACACCCTCCTTGACCCCCCACACCCCCCATGACCCCCCCACAGCCCCCATGACCCCCCCACACCCCCATGACCCCCCCACACCCCCCATGACCCCTCCACACCCTCCTTGACCCCCCACACCCCCCATGACCCCCCCCACAGCCCCCATGACCCCCCACACCCCCAATGACCCCTCCACACCCCCCATGACCCCCGCACCCCCATGACCCCCCACACCCCCCATGACCCCTCCACACCCCCCATGACCCCCCGCACCCCCATGACCCCCCACACCCCCCATGACCCCCACACCCCCCATGACCCCTCACACCCCCCATGACCCCCCACACCCCCATGACCCCCCCACACCCCCCATGACCCCCCACACCCCCATGACCCCCCCACACCCCCCATGACCCCTCCACACCCTCCTTGACCCCCCACACCCCCCGTGACCCCCCATGACCCCCCACACCCCCCATGACCCCTAGGGCCACACCCTCAATAGCCAGTGCATCATCCTCATATTGCTGGGCCAATACACCCAGGGGAACTTAAACTATATGCAGACGAGGAGTCAATAACGTGGCAGAAATGTGTTGACCAGACCACACACTAGAAAGTGAAGGGACAACAACGTTTCGGTCCGTCCTGGACCATTCTCAAGTCGATTGTGAAAATGGCTTGAGAATGGTCCAGGACGGACCGAAACGTCGTCCTCCCTTCATTTTTTAGTGTGTGGTTTGGTCAACTAAAACTATATATATATATATTGTTACGAATCCGGATCCAGCGTCCGAGCCTGGAGCAGTGACAAACACGCCATCTGTGGGTCAGCTCCAGAAACCCCCGCCAAACGAACGACGACACCTAGTGAGGACAGCGTGTACTGGCCTCGAGGACCAGTTTCCAGTCTGGTTCAGCGCTCAACACCGCCGCTCCTGACCTCTGGTGAGGTGGTGCTCCGACGACAGCGCCATCTATAGTGGATATGTCGGGCATTTGTATCTGAGCCTGTGAGTGTGGTGTATTAGTGTCCCAGTTATTGATGACGTGTCTGCTTACAGAGCCGACCTGGGACCACTGTGTTAAAGGTGGAGTCAGTCTACCCGAGGCAGCCAGTCTCCATACAGTGAAGTTTGCTGCAGCTGTCGTGACGTCGCCCCCCCCCCGGAAGAACACTGTGGTGTGTTAAGCCTGCCAGTGGAGAGGCAGTGGAAGGATTTACCCGGGACCGACGGTTGGAGACGATAATCCACTGGGGTATTGAGGACAGGAGGGTGATTGGTGATATCACACGAGACTCCTGTCTAGGGCGTACCCCTTTTATCGTTCGTGGAGTGGCCGTACCAGCCTTGGTGGCTCAGTACCTGCCAGCAGACCTGCTGGACGTGTGGTTGACGGCCTCCACGACGGTGCCCCCAGTGGACCTGTGTTGTGGCTGACCTGTGGCCAGGGTAGACTCGGCGTTCTCAGAGGACACGTCTTGAGGCCACGAAGAAAGCACCGCGGACTCAGCACCTAGCTTCAAGGATCCATAGTCTCCAGCAGAAGACTACAGTGTTGATCCCCTTTGTGTTAATACCCCTCCCCCTTGTGTACGTTTTATTTCTATATATTTAAATGGTGATGGTGAAAATTATATTATATTAAGTTCTTACCTTTCTTTCCCTACTCCCTTTAAGTTACTTGCGTCACGGATCGCATCCCTTGATAGCCTCTACTGGCTTGGGGCCGGATATATATATCTTCCTCTACCTACATCAGAGTAAGAACCCCGTTGCGTCCCGAGAGGGCCGTAACATAATTGGCATCCCCAGCGGGATCCGTCCCCTTGTTAAGTATGTTTGACAGGGGTGGTGAAGTGGCGTAATCCCTGTAAATAATTCCCCCTGTGTGTGACGATTGTGACGTTATACGTCCTGTGCGGTGCTCAGTGACTAAGTGCGATATTGTGCAGTGCGGTGCTCGCTGTGATTAAGCGATTAAGTGCAATATTGACTAGTGCGGTGCTCAGTGATTTAGTGTAATATTGTAGAGCGAAGTGTTCGCTTGGACTCAGTGCAATATTGGGTAGTGCGGTGCCCGGAGTGATTACGTGCAATATTGGCAAGTGCAGTGTTTGGTGCAATATTGGCGTAGAACAGTGCTCAGTGTGTTAAGTGCTAAGTGTTCCATCTGTGACAATGGCAGACAAAGCTACCATCGATGATCTGGACGAGGTTCAGGCTTTTCTGAACAGAGAAGATTGTCTTGCCAGATTAAAATATCTGAGTAAACCAGAGCTTGTACTAGTGAGCGCCTACCTGGAGATCAAGATCCGTGCCAGTGATTCCCGTGTGGAGATCTTGTCAAAGGTACACCGGCACCTGAAGGCAGAAGAGAAACAGGAAGGCGAGACTCCTAGTACAAAGGAAAGTGCAGACATAGCTTCCACGGAAAAGGAAGATAAGGGCAGCGACGTTGACAGTGATTCAGGCGAGCTTAATATCAGCTTCCTAACAGTCAAGATGCGTGCCCTAGAAATTAATCGGGAAATTGAATGGAAGAAGTTAGAATTAGAACGAGAATTAAAAGATAAAGAAGTGGAGATGAAAAATAAAGAAATGGAGATGAAAGAAAAAGAATTGGCGATGAGGCGTTTAGAATTAGAAAGAGAAGAAAGAAGAGAAGAGCGAGAAAGAGAAGAGAAACGAGAAAGAGAAGAACGAGAAAGAGAAGAGAGACGAGAGAGAGAAGAACGAGAACGAGAGAGAGAAGAACGAGAAAGAGAAGAGAAACGAGAGAGAGAAGAACGAGAAAGAGAAGAGAAACGAGAGAGAGAAGAACGAGAAAGAGAAGAGAGACGAGAGAGAGAAGAACGAGAACGAGAGAGAGAAGAACGAGAGCGAGAAAGGGAGGAAAGAGAGAGACAACATGAACTAGAAGTGTTGCGATTAGGCGGAGGTCGGAGGCAAACAACGGACACCAGTAGCTTCGATCCGGTACGCAACATCAAAATGGTCCCCAAATTCCATGAGAAGGAAGTGTCAAAATTCTTTGCAGCCTTCGAGAAAGTCGCTGCCTCTTTGGAGTGGCCAAGGGAGAATTGGGCCATCATGATACAGTCAGTCTTGACTGGGAAGGCCCAAATCGCCTACTCTACGTTATCCCTTGACGACTCCAGCGATTATGACAAGGTGAAGAAGGTTGTGCTCATGGCATACCAATTGGTACCTGAGGCGTATAGGCAAAAGTTCAGAAACCTGAAGAAGACCTCAGAGCACACTTTCACAGAGTTCGCCACGATCAAGGAGCGACTTTTTCAAGAATGGTGTGCCTCTCGGAAGGTGGAGACCAGGGAAGACCTCGAACAGCTGATTCTGCTCGAAGACTTCAAGGATTGTTTGTCTGGAGACCTCAAGACATACTTAGAAGAGCAGCAGGTGGAGACCTTGAGTGCAGCAGCCACCATGGCTGAAGAGTATATCCTGACTCATAGGCCGTCTGCTAAGTACGTCCCGAGGAATTACCAGCGCCGGTTTGACAGACCTCACGACGAAGAAGAAAGACCCGTCCCACAAAGTGCTAAGAAGACGCCCCCAGGTAGCCCTCGAAGAACAAGTCCTAGTAGTCCGAAACACCGTAGTCCGAGGAGGAACATGGTGTGCTGGACTTGTGGGCAGAAGGGACACATAGCTGCTAGGTGCCGAGGCAGAAGAGGTGGCAGCGCACGAAGGGAGGTGATGTTGATGAGCTGTGTTACACCACCAGCAGGAAACCAGTCTACGATGACGCAGGAAAGACCAAGTTTGTTTGCCCCTCACACTTCATGCGGGTATGTAACGAGTGATCATACTGGTAGATCAGTTGTAGTGCTCAGAGATAGTGGAGCAGCCCAGTCCCTGATCGTGAAGAGCTCGTTACCCGAGGGAGTAAGTGTGGACGGGAGACGACAGGTTGTCCTGGTTGGGTTTCCGAGAACGCAGTATATCGCCCCCTTAGTGCCAGTACATCTTGACTCGCCTTATTTCAGCGGCACAAGTGAGTTGGCAGTAGTCGATACCCTCCCTGTGGCTGGGATTGACGTGGTACTAGCCAACGACTTGGTGACAGATTGGAGCATCAATCTTCCCAAGGTTGCGGACGAGTCTACCGGAACAGCACGGTCTGAGGTAACAGGCAATGGTACTGTCCAGGTAAAGACAGACCCGGATGTAAACATATTTAATTTGTCCTCTCACCCGCAGATCGACAGTTATTTAGCAGTGTCTCCTGATTCTCTCGACGAGGAACATGAGGTTACGATGGCAGAGGTACCTGAGCAAGAAGAGAGGCCTTGTGTGCGGGCACCCACGGATACCACCGAGTCTGGAGCGAAGGCGGATGTGTGCTTGCGGTATGGCAAGTTACAGCATGTAGTGAACCAGCCAGAGATTCCCCAGACGTCAGAGGTAGGTGCGGTGTGTCCAAAAGGTCTAGTGCCCTCTTCGGTCCAAGCCAGGCGTGTGGATGTGGCCGGCTATGGACATGACTGGCTCGGGAAGCTTATCCCTCAATTGGCCTCGTGTTTCTTAGCGATACTTTGTTTGGTTCTCGTATGTGTTCTCGTTTGTGCTCTCAGTGAGGACCGGTGGACGACCCGACGAATGATGGCTCCCAGGAACATCGCGAAGAGGTCCCAGGGATTGGAGAGTTGTACTGCAAGTGTTGCAGTTGAAGAAGGGACCTGGGAGGTAATAGATGATACAGGAGGTACGATATGTGATAATATGAGTGACTGTTTCCGACAGGTTGACACCCCCCGCGTGACTGCTGAGCCTCAACACAGCGTTATACGGAACGTTGGTCGACCTGACGGGGGCAGAGCGAATGCCATCTTCGGTGAGCAAGCAGCCCTGTTGGAACTAGGTGCGGGCCTAGTAGAAGAGTATGTAGTAAGTACTGCCTTGCCCACTGTCGCTATCACTCTGAATTATCAGACCCCTGTATTCCAGGTTCCCGTCTCCCTGAAGGACTACCGGATCGGTACCAGAAATGCCGTCTGTGTTCAGCCATCATCAGTGCCACGACATAGGGAAGTGTCGAGTCACCCCAGATCGTGTCGAAACCAATCCGTACTCGAGAGAGGTGAGATGATGCCCCTGCTTGACATCGCAGTGGAGATGTGGACGATTATCTCAGGCAGATCATTGCCTTCTATCTACAAGTTCCCTTTGTGCCAGGGTTCCTCAGTACAGTTCTGTAGACGTGACAGCCTCGACATCCCAGATTATAAAGCATGTGTGTCCATTTGGAGTTGTGTCGTCGTACTAATTTGGTTTGTGTTTCTTTTTATAGAACCCCAAACCAAATTCTTTTTGGTGGGGAGGTGTTACGAATCCGGATCCAGCGTCCGAGCCTGGAGCAGTGACAAACACGCCATCTGTGGGTCAGCTCCAGAAACCCCCGCCAAACGAACGACGACACCTAGTGAGGACAGCGTGTACTGGCCTCGAGGACCAGTTTCCAGTCTGGATCAGCGCTCAACACCGCCGCTCCTGACCTCTGGTGAGGTGGTGCTCCGACGACAGCGCCATCTATAGTGGATATGTCGGGCATTTGTATCTGAGCCTGTGAGTGTGGTGTATTAGTGTCCCAGTTATTGATGACGTGTCTGCTTACAGAGCCGACCTGGGACCACTGTGTTAAAGGTGGAGTCAGTCTACCCGAGGCAGCCAGTCTCCATACAGTGAAGTTTGCTGCAGCTGTCGTGACGTCGCCCCCCCCGGAAGAACACTGTGGTGTGTTAAGCCTGCCAGTGGAGAGGCAGTGGAAGGATTTACCCGGGACCGACGGTTGGAGACGATAATCCACTGGGGTATTGAGGACAGGAGGGTGATTGGTGATATCACACGAGACTCCTGTCTAGGGCGTACCCCTTTTATCGTTCGTGGAGTGGCCGTACCAGCCTTGGTGGCTCAGTACCTGCCAGCAGACCTGCTGGACGTGTGGTTGACGGCCTCCACGACGGTGCCCCCAGTGGACCTGTGTTGTGGCTGACCTGTGGCCAGGGTAGACTCGGCGTTCTCAGAGGACACGTCTTGAGGCCACGAAGAAAGCACCGCGGACTCAGCACCTAGCTTCAAGGATCCATAGTCTCCAGCAGAAGACTACAGTGTTGATCCCCTTTGTGTTAATACCCCTCCCCCTTGTGTACGTTTTATTTCTATATATTTAAATGGTGATGGTGAAAATTATATTATATTAAGTTCTTACCTTTCTTTCCCTACTCCCTTTAAGTTACTTGCGTCACGGATCGCATCCCTTGATAGCCTCTACTGGCTTGGGGCCGGATATATATATCTTCCTCTACCTACATCAGAGTAAGAACCCCGTTGCGTCCCGAGAGGGCCGTAACATATATATATATATATATATATATATATATATATATATATATATATATATATATATATTTATATATATATTTATATATATATATATATATATATATATATTTATATATATATATATATATATATATATATATATATATATATATATATATATATATATATATATTGTCACGTGGGGGTGGGCGGTCCGGGGCTCTGCTAACACTCGGCTGCTAGGGGCTCAAAGGGCCCAAATACTCAGCCCCTCCGACTCCCTGGATTCACCGGAGTCTCCTTGGTCACACAAGATAGGACCAACAATGCCCACCTCCGCAGGTCTTTGCTTCCACCACAAAGGGGTGCCACTGATTCACCCTGGAAGCCCTTCAGTCAACCACGGGGAAACTGCTGTTAACAGTTCCGGCCTAGACCCGTGGGGGAGTGAAGGAAGACTCAGGCTTACCTATAACCATAACCTCCCTGAGTCTTGCCTGCCAGACAAAAAAGGTTGCAGGAACTCCTTTCCCGCCTGTCTTCTCTATCTTCCTCTTAGCAAGGTCGCCAGCTGGGTTATTATATCTGCACCCCAGCAATGCAGTTCAGTGGGTGTATCATATATCGTTTGTAGCCAGAAATGTATGCTCATAGAGAAATATCACAAATGGAGGCACACTCAAACACAGTAATAAAATGTGTGGATTTACTGACGCAAATTACATGAACACACACACACAATCACAAGTAATACATGAATATGGAATATGGATAATGAGTCTGGAGATCGTCAGCCTCTTCTTCCACGACCTCCAACTCTCCTTCAACTGGGCAGGAAGACAGGAGTCTCACACTCTCACAGGAGGGCCTCTTGACCACGTCGGCACCTCTTCTTCACTGTCCTGCCATCCATACACACTGTCCTCTCTGACAGTCCTGGACACAAGCTGCTTTGCAGCCTATTCTACTATTAAAGTAATAAAGTCTTGCTGCCACATACACGAGTAAATATTGTGGCCTAACTAGCCTACTCATACAAGGGGTAATGGGAGGGAAAAATGATCTACCTTACACTCCTGGCTCACGACGCCTGTCCCTCGATGGTGTGAGGTTCCCACGCTTCCTTGGGTCGATCCTCGACGATCCAGGGCGTTCCACAGGTCCTCAGGTGTCGTGAAGCCTTCGCGTCGTCGCCGTTCCAATCCCTGAGATTCAGCTGCCCCAATCCTGGCTCATCGATGGGCGCTGAGCTAATCACTATCTTTCCCCACACTCGCCTCTCCCACAGGGCGTCGCTCCTTGTCCTAGGCACGGTGTCGTCCTTCCAAGATTCTCAGTGGATGTGACCCCAGTCACAGCTAGCTTGCTCGCCCACCTTCCAGACCTCAACGTCCAGCCAGCGGCGCCGCCCAGCGTCGTCGCCGACTATTTTCCAAGTTTGGGCACTTCTCTGCTCACTGAACTTGGTTCCTCTTTTGCTTCCCAGAAGCGCAGGGTCTCCAATAACGGTGGTAGGCTGCGCAGGCCAGCTCAATCCACTGAACAAGGCTTGCAGAGCCTCCAATCTTTGAGAGCAGACCGAGGCGCGTCCTGTCGCTTCCACGGTCAGTACAACTCTGACGTTGGCGCCGCCCGGGGCACTCGGTGACGTCATGGCGGGCCCTGATTTGTCGCCCGCGACCTACGTCGGCCAATCCGCGATCGGCTTGTCTCCCTTCCAAAAGGTCATATCCGCCGTAGGGGATACTGTTTCATTTTATAACAGGGCGCCAATTTTCCTTTATTTACAACTTATAATATAACCTCCTTCCATTAAATGGCAGCCGGTCTGGTCGCCACATATATCATTAGACTCCCTGAACCTCAGAGAATCAGTAGGGAGAGCTGATATGACTCTTTAAGCCGGCAAACGAAAGAAATAGGAGAGGGCACCGTAACATACCCCTCCCCTTAAAATAAGAGTCATATCGGAAGAGCAGCACTCAAGAGGGCATTCTATACTCTTGCTCCCTCCGTTCCTGAAGCGTCACTCCTCCAGTTGGTGACGTGGCTCGTACCACCTTGCCAGTCACTTGCCTCATTGTATCTCCACCTCGCATAGTACCGGGTGTGATGGGTGTTCCCTGAACACCTACAAGAAATCCCCTCTCCGTGGCTACGAGTGTACTCCCACGGCTCGTTACCACTGTAATATTCAGTGCATGCAGTGCCTCCACCGCGTCGTGCACTCCGAGATAGTCTTGCATTTCCACTGCGTCCTACAGGTACTCCATGTTTCCTCTCATGATCCCCTCTTCGCCAATCTTCTCTCTTCTCGGTTCCTCTTCTCCCGTAGGTGCGTTGTCTCCTCACAGTGGCACTTGTAACCTGTACTCCATCCAGCAGCTTCCTCTCTTCCACACTAGGCTTTTGCGATGGCCCAATGCCCCTCTGGATAGGCTGGCGCCTACCCTGGGTGTACCTATTCCCTGCTTTCTTCGTATTGCCTTTCCTATACCACTCGCTCCTTCGTTCCCGACGAACATCTTCACTCCTCCATGAGATTCTCTTCCCTGCAGACGTCTTCTTCGGTTCGTGGTTGGGCTCTTCCACCTCCCTGTGGCTCACCTCACCACGGTGGTTCATCTTGCACCTACCACTATTCATCTGGCTGGCATAGGGTGCACTGCGTCGTGGTTCCTCCACTCTGCCCCTCACTGCCGTTCGCTCATCCACTGAGCTTACTTTATTCACGTTTCTGTATGGAGGGAGTGCGGTCTGCAGCCTCTTCACCGCCCCAGGCGTTTGTACAGCTGCTCCTCGCCACTCCTCCACACGCATCATCAGGCTTAGTCGGAGGTCCCCGTCGGGGTTTTCCACAACCTCCGACGACCTCTCTGCACTCTCGCCCTCGTTGTCGTCGTCTCTGGCGACGTTTTCCCTGGCGAAGTCGGCTTCCTCACGACCATCTGGAACGACCGATACCTCACCTGGCAGGGTTGTACCGCTGCTTGCAACATAGGCACTCCTGGCCCAATCGGGTTGTATCCTGCCTCCTCCGAGGTCATTACCCAGCACCATCTGTACATGCTCTAGGGGTAACTCGGGGGCTACAGCTACTATAGCTTTCTCGACTCCGCAGTCGGCAATCAGCTGTACTTCGTGAAGTGGCAACCTGTATTCCTCCCCCACACTGCGTATCCTCACTACTCCCACAGGTGAATCATTAAATTCCTTGGGGAGAATACTCCTGGTCACCATACTTATGTCAGCACCCGTATCTCGAAGCACGGCAACCTCCACTGGGTCTGACTTTCCAAACTTCACGTTGGCCTCGAAAACGAAGGGATGTTCACCCAACTTCATTTCCCAACCATTCACGTTGGGTCCACTATAATATGGGGTGTGAACAAACACTCTCTCCTCTTCCAACATTAATCCTACATTCCTTTGGTGCTCCTCACACTCGCGGGCATAATGTCCTCTCACGCCACAGTTGTAGCATCGGCTGCCTCCCCTGGGCGGCCACTCGCCAGTCACTCTGGCGGTACCACTTGCAGACGTCCCCTGGGTCCTCCTTGGACTCCCTGTCGTCGTGTCCGGGACTGCAGCACTTGCTCCCGAGTTAGGTCCACTGCTCACCGCTTGGGGCTTCCTCCCCGCGTCTCTTGAGCTCTTGAACCACGTTACTTCATCGGGCACACTACTCTTGGGAGAGTCCCCACCCGTCCTCGCTCCTCCTGAACTCCTAAGGTTCCCTCCCGATCTGGGGTAAGGCGAGGGTCTGGGCGGCCCCTCCCTCCTGATATGTAGTGCCTCCTCCAGCATGTCGGCTCGATCCGCTGCAGCCTTCAGGTCCTTAATACCTGCTTCTCTCACCCTTACTCGCAACTCAGGATGGAGCACCGACATGAACTTCTCCATCACTATCAGTCGTTTGATATCATCCACCGACTCCGCTTCCTCCGCCTTCAACCATCGTAGGAATTTCCGTTCCATATCCCTGGCGGTCTCGGCGTAAGTCTTTCCCGACGCTCTTGCACACTCTCTGAACCGCTTCCGGTACATCTCCGGAGTCAGCCGGAATGAGTGAAGAACCGCATTCTTAATCGCGTCATAACTAGTACACTCCTCTAGGTCCAGCATGTTATAGGCTTCCCGGGCCTCTCCAGTCAACCTGCCCTGGACCAGAGCAGCCCAATCATCTTCCGGCCACTCCTTCAGAGTCGCTATCCGTTCAAAGTGTTCGAAGAACGCCTCAGCTTCTTGTGGTTCGAACGTAGGTAAGTCACGTTCCCTTACCTTGAGGTCATCCCGCCGTGCAGGTAGTGAGGGCAGACCACGTTCAACGCGACGCAATTCGACTTCTTTCTTTGCTTTTATCTCCTCCAGTCGCAGTTGTCTCTCTCCTTCTTCTCGCTGCAGCCGAGCTTCTCGCTCCTCTCGCTGCAGCTGCAGCCGTGCTTCTCGCTCACCTCGCTGCAGCTCAGCTGCACGTTCCTCTCGCTGCAGTTCAGCCGCACGTTCCTCTCGCTGCAGCTCAGCCGCACGTTCCTCTCGCTGCAGCTCAGCCGCACGTTCCTCTCGCTGCATTTGCGCTTCTCTCTCCTCTCGTCGCAGCTGGGCTTCCAGTTGCATCTTCATTATTTCCAGTTGCAGGCTCCTCTTACTACAGCTGGACCTTCCACTGCTCCCATGTTCACTGTGAATTCTCTCCACACTGGTAGGCGCTTGGGGTGGCCCTAGTCGGGACGGTTCACCTTGCGACGGCTCTCCTCGGGACGGCTCCTCTTGAGATGGCTCCTCTCCCGTCGCTTCCTCTCGAGCTGTGAGCTGTGCCATGATCTCTATCCTTCGCTCCGCTACCTTAGTCGTCCTCAACCTGATCCCAAAGTGGTTTGCCACTTGTTGGAGCTGGGCCTTGGTACACTCCTCCAAAATTCTCTCGTCCCTTGTGTCAATAAATTTCTTTACTTTGTCTTCCTCCATCTCTATATCAACAAGCATACACGACAGCACAGACAAGTTAGTAGGCACTAATTTCACCGTTTCAGTCCCTTAGCTGGTTGAGTAACAGTACCACCGAATTCACTGGCCACACTGTATTAGTACCCTGGCAACACTCGTCTTGAAATTTGGTCCACACTGTAGCTTGATCCACGCTTCCTGGCGAGGTTCCCAGTTCTTGGCTACTGGGGTTCGAATCCTGGCGAGGTCGCCAGTTCTCTTGTCACGTGGGGGTGGGCGGTCCGGGGCTCTGCTAACACTCGGCTGCTAGGGGCTCAAAGGGCCCAAATACTCAGCCCCTCCGACTCCCTGGATTCACCGGAGTCTCCTTGGTCACACAAGATAGGACCAACAATGCCCACCTCCGCAGGTCTTTGCTTCCACCACAAAGGGGTGCCACTGATTCACCCTGGAAGCCCTTCAGTCAACCACGGGGAAACTGCTGTTAACAGTTCCGGCCTAGACCCGTGGGGGAGTGAAGGAAGACTCAGGCTTACCTATAACCATAACCTCCCTGAGTCTTGCCTGCCAGACAAAAAAGGTTGCAGGAACTCCTTTCCCGCCTGTCTTCTCTATCTTCCTCTTAGCAAGGTCGCCAGCTGGGTTATTATATCTGCACCCCAGCAATGCAGTTCAGTGGGTGTATCATATATCGTTTGTAGCCAGAAATGTATGCTCATAGAGAAATATCACAAATGGAGGCACACTCAAACACAGTAATAAAATGTGTGGATTTACTGACGCAAATTACATGAACACACACACACAATCACAAGTAATACATGAATATGGAATATGGATAATGAGTCTGGAGATCGTCAGCCTCTTCTTCCACGACCTCCAACTCTCCTTCAACTGGGCAGGAAGACAGGAGTCTCACACTCTCACAGGAGGGCCTCTTGACCACGTCGGCACCTCTTCTTCACTGTCCTGCCATCCATACACACTGTCCTCTCTGACAGTCCTGGACACAAGCTGCTTTGCAGCCTATTCTACTATTAAAGTAATAAAGTCTTGCTGCCACATACACGAGTAAATATTGTGGCCTAACTAGCCTACTCATACAAGGGGTAATGGGAGGGAAAAATGATCTACCTTACACTCCTGGCTCACGACGCCTGTCCCTCGATGGTGTGAGGTTCCCACGCTTCCTTGGGTCGATCCTCGACGATCCAGGGCGTTCCACAGGTCCTCAGGTGTCGTGAAGCCTTCGCGTCGTCGCCGTTCCAATCCCTGAGATTCAGCTGCCCCAATCCTGGCTCATCGATGGGCGCTGAGCTAATCACTATCTTTCCCCACACTCGCCTCTCCCACAGGGCGTCGCTCCTTGTCCTAGGCACGGTGTCGTCCTTCCAAGATTCTCAGTGGATGTGACCCCAGTCACAGCTAGCTTGCTCGCCCACCTTCCAGACCTCAACGTCCAGCCAGCGGCGCCGCCCAGCGTCGTCGCCGACTATTTTCCAAGTTTGGGCACTTCTCTGCTCACTGAACTTGGTTCCTCTTTTGCTTCCCAGAAGCGCAGGGTCTCCAATAACGGTGGTAGGCTGCGCAGGCCAGCTCAATCCACTGAACAAGGCTTGCAGAGCCTCCAATCTTTGAGAGCAGACCGAGGCGCGTCCTGTCGCTTCCACGGTCAGTACAACTCTGACGTTGGCGCCGCCCGGGGCACTCGGTGACGTCATGGCGGGCCCTGATTTGTCGCCCGCGACCTACGTCGGCCAATCCGCGATCGGCTTGTCTCCCTTCCAAAAGGTCATATCCGCCGTAGGGGATACTGTTTCATTTTATAACAGGGCGCCAATTTTCCTTTATTTACAACTTATAATATAACCTCCTTCCATTAAATGGCAGCCGGTCTGGTCGCCACATATATCATTAGACTCCCTGAACCTCAGAGAATCAGTAGGGAGAGCTGATATGACTCTTTAAGCCGGCAAACGAAAGAAATAGGAGAGGGCACCGTAACAATATATATATATATATTTATATATATATATATATATATTTATATATATATATATATATTTATATATATATATATATATATATATATTTATATATATATATATATATATATTTATATATATATATATATATATATATATATATATTTATATATATATATATATATATATATATATATTTATATATATATATATATATATATATATATATATATATATATATATATATATATATATATATATATATATATATATATATATATGTCGTACCTAGTAGCCAGAACGCACTTTTCGGCCTACTATGCAAGGCCCGATTTGCCTAATAAGCCAAGTTTTCATGAATTAATATATTTTCTCTAATTTTTTTCTTATGAAATGATAAAGCAACCCATTTCATTACGTATGAGGTAAAAAAAATGTTATTGGAGTTAAAATTAACGTAGATATATGACCGAACCTAACCAACCCTACCTAACCTAACCTAACCTATCTTTATAGGTTAGGTTAGGTTTGGTAGCCGTAAAAGTTAGGTTAGGTTAGGTTAGGTAGGTTAGGTAGTCGAAAAACAATTAATTCATGAAAACTTGGCTTATTAGGCAAATCGGGCCTTGCATAGTAGGCATAGAAGTGCGTTCTGGCTACTAGGTACGACATATATATATATATATATATATATATATATATATATATATATATATATATATATATATATATATATATTTATGTATATATATATATATATATATATATATATATATATATATATATATATATATATATATATATATATATATATATATATTTATATATATATATATATATTTATATATATATATGACTGAAAACTCCACACCCCAGAAGTGACTCGAACCCGGGACAGCCAGGAGCAACAATGCAACTGGTGTACAAGATACTTTAACCACTCGACCATCCGTGACCGTACAAAAGACGTTGTTAGCCGAGGCTATTTCACCGTCCCGACGGCACTTGGTGACAATCTTAGTCATAGTTATTTCATCAAATCACTTCACTTTGTGGAGCCTCGTGAGCAACACAAATGCAAACAAGCTTCAATGGATAAATATGATTCCAGGATTGTTGTATTATCTACTAGCTTGCTCCTAGTGCAATGACTTTGCCTACTAGAGTGTCTTTGGGCACCAGCTTGTTGACGGCACGTCATTCTTCTTGAGAGCGTTGTGGTGGTCATACCAATATAAGCAGAGCGAGGGTGACATCCGTCACTGGGGCGTGTAAACTGGTACACCACGTTTCCTTTTTTGGAGAGTGTTGTATTGTTTATTGGGGCTGTTGTTAAGTATTAAATCAGCTGTCCTTTTGTTTTGTAGCAAATAATGAATTGCAGTCTTTGGTCTGGGGGCTCTCTTACTCCATTTGAAATTATATTTATAACTATTTTTTCTTCTGTTTTATACTGTGAGCTCATAGTGGATGTGTAATAGAGTTGTGTGGGAGGGTTTGTGGGCTGTTGCGGCTCCTGTTTGTTCTCTGTTATATCATTTTTCTAAATATCTTTTGATATGGGTGTAGACTTCTCTGTTCGTCTACCAGTTGCTTGTTAATACTTGAAGGCTTCTGTCCTGTTCCTTGTGGAACTGTTCTTGAGTATTTGAACAGTCTTAGTCTTGGTCTGGTTGGGTAAGACTTCTTGGAGAGTGTCTGGTTGGCTAAGACCTCTTGGAGGGTGTCTGGTTGGCTAAGACTTCTTGGAGGGTGTCTTGTTGACTAAGACTTCTTGGAGGGTGTCTGGTTAGCTAAGACCTCTTGGAGGGTGTCTGGTTGGCTAAGACCTCTTGGAGGGTGTCTGGTTGGCTAAGACCTCTTGGAGGGTGTCTGGTTGGCTAAGACCTCTTGGAGAGTGTCTGGTTGGCTAAGACCTCTTGGAGGGTGTCTGGTTGACTAAGACCTCTTGGAGGGTGTCTGGTTGACTAAGACCTCTTGGAGGGTGTCTGGTTGACTAAGACCTCTTGGAGAGTGTCTGTTTGACTAAGACCTCTTGGAGGGTGTCTGGTTGACTAAGACCTCTTGGAGGGTGTCTGGTTGACTAAGACCTCTTGGAGGGTGACTGGTTGACTAAGACCTCTTGGAGGGTGTCTGGTTGACTAAGACCTCTTGGAGAGTGTCTGGTTGACTAAGACCTCTTGGAGGGTGTCTGGTTGACTAAGACCTCTTGGAGAGTGTCTGGTTGACTAAGACCTCTTGGAGGGTGACTGGTTGACTAAGATCTCTTGGAGGGTGTCTGGTTGACTAAGATCTCTTGGAGAGTGTCTGGTTGACTAAGACTTCTTGGAGGGTGTCTTGTTGACTAAGACCTCTTGGAGGGTGACTGGTTGACTAAGACCTCTTGGAGGGTGTCTGGTTGACTAAAGCACTTTAGAGAGAACTTGTGGATTAAGACTCCAATCCCCCAACTTTACCTCCCAACAGAAACGAATCCCCAATCCCAACCCAGCCCCCCAATTAACCCTTCTCTCCCAAATCCATCTCCCCCCAGCCCCACCCGTTCCACTTCATCCCCAGCTCTCCCTAACACCCCCCCCCCCCCCCAGCAGCAGCGCCGCCCCCCTCTCTTCAGCCATGCTTGAAGTTGGTGGTGGAGGCGCGCCCTCATCCATCATCCCAAGGAAGTCTCCAGTGATCCCAAGATTACCCGGGAAGATGTACTTGCCCCGGGGATTCTCAGGTCACTTAATGAGTCTTGAGGCTCTTGGGTAAGTCTCAAGAGACTTCAGAGACTTCTCGCGAGACCTTGTGGAGTCTTCTGGCGAGCTTACAAGAGCCTCTTATAGGGGGGTTTCCGAAGCCTCGACGATTCCTTTAAGATAGATTTCAAGAGACGTTGGCTCACTTAAGGACTTAAAATTACCTTCTGTTTCTTTTATTTTGGACGTACTAAGTCCTTTCTGGCCTGGGTTTTGAACGTACTAAGACCTTTCTGGGCTGGGTTTTGGACGTACTAACACCTTTCTGGCCTGGGTTTTGGACGTACTAACACCTTTCTGGCCTGGGTTTTAGACGTACTCAGACCTTTCTGGCGCGTTTTTTTTTTTTGGTGGGGGGGGGGGGGGGGGTCTAAAGCATGAGGGTTTATATCAAGCGTGATGCGATAAGATGGGTGCGTCTTGGTAAGTTTCCCCTCTCCACCCTCTCCTTCCCTCTCCCTCATCACTCTCCCCTCTCTTCCTCCTCCTCTCTATCTCTCTTCCTCTCGCTCACCCTCACCTTTTCTGCTCTCTCTCTCTCTTTCTCTCTCTCTCTCTCCCTCTCTCTCTCTCTCTCTCTCTCTCTCTCTCTCTCTCTCTCTCTCTCTCTCTCTCTCTCTCTCTCTCTCTCTCTCTCTCTCTCTCTCTCTCTCTCTATATATATATATATATATTATGTTTATAATATTAGAGAAAGAGAGAGGGAGAGTGGGGGGGGGGGGCGGCACCTCTAGTTGCGTTTATAGGGACCCTCGACCTCGAAGAAGACGATATACAGCATCCGGGAGAGCCTTGTGGGGGCACCCGCGTACACTCACATATTGACTTCTACCACCACTATATTGTGCATTTTGTCATTTTATTTTATTTACAATGTCATTACACAAAAAGGGTTACAACATTGGGTTACATGCAAGGTACAAGGCTACTTGTCACAGGTTGTATTTATGTTACGAAATTCTATATTTCAATTTTTTTTTTATGTTTGCCCAACATAGAACTTATTACAGGCTTTACAAGGTATTTTGTAAATGACACAATTATCACTATGTGTTTCTTACTAATTGTTTACCAACAGTATTTTCGTAATTAAACTATACATGTATATCAAAAGTTTCAAGACATTGACAATATTTTAGAACCCAGAAAAATATGGTAAACATAATACATTTTTTGGGGGCGAATTTTCTTACTGTATATATTATTATAATATGAACGACGTGCTTTGCTATGGCAAATTTCCAAAAAACTCAGTGGATAACAAAGCTGTACAGGGGTCTCTTCTCTCCACCCTTCCCCCCCCCATCCCCACTCTTCACCCCCATCACCCCCCAACACCACCTCATTTTCTCATTCATCCCTTCCCCCGTCCTCCCTTCCCCCGTCCTCCCTTTCCCTATGGTTCCCCTCTCCTCTATTTTCTCAGAAAATATATAATTACGTCAACAAAAAACTCTATGGTAATCACACCAAATATTTCACTTTTTAGGAAAATTTTATAGGGGCTATAAATTCTAATAATTCTTAAAGCATTTAACTTAGGCCCACCCCAACCAGCCTATTATCGTCCTGTACCCCAGACCATTCATCCTGCAATGTTGGGTGAGTCTATCTCGAAGCATATGGGCCTCCAACTCTGGACAGACAGACACACACACATTCTCTCATATAGTATATATGATTGAATAAATATAAATATTACATATATCAATATAAAGTAAAATATTACATAAATAAATATAAAGTTATAAATTCTACTCTAACATTCGATTTTAAGTCAAATTCTGTTTGTAGCATTATATTAAAAAAGAGACTAGTGCCTGGCGCATCATATTTGTTATTCATGTCATCTCATTATGTAAACATTAAAGTGCACACAACGCCAAGCATGTTTCCTCCCATTATAGAACTTATCAGATGTGGCGGCGTCATTATTACAGCTATTGATTTAGGCCTCTATGTCAAGTGTTCTTAGTGGCTCTTGTTTTAATATTGTCTCAACCTTCAGAATATGAGACTGAGGGAAACGTTAGAAAACCGATTGGCCCATAACGGGCATCTCCTGTTTATACCCACCTAGTCTGATGGATATATATATGTCCAGTCTACGCTGGAAATAATGGAGTGCTTCCACTACTGTTATGTTTCCTGGTGATCTGTTTTAAACCCTTACTCTTCTGTTTTCCTGGGACGTGAGGTTTAGCTCACGTAGCCTTTCCTCGTAGCTCATACCTCTCAGTTCTGGGACTAGTCTGGTGGCATTCCTCTGAATCTTCTCTAACTTTGTCTCGTGTTTAACTAGGTATGGACTCCAGGCTGGAGCTGCATATTCCGGAATTGGTCTGACATAAGTGGTATACAGGGGCCTGAACGATTCCTTACACACGTTTCTAAAGGCAGTTCTTATGTTGTCCAACCTAGCATATGTCGCTGATGATATCCTTTTGATGTGGGCCTCTGGGGACAGGTTCGGTGTGATATCAATCCCCAGATCTTTCTCTCTATTTGACTTTTGCAGGATTTCACCTCCCAGATGGTACCTTGTGTTCACCCTTCTGCTCCCTTCGCCCTAATTTCATTACTTTACACTTTCCTGGGTTGAACTTTAGAAGCCATTTTCTAGACCATTCCTCCAGTTTGTCCAGGTCGTCCTGTAGTCTATGTCTATCTTCATTTGGCTTGATTCTTCTCATAATTTTTGCATCATCAGCAAACATTGAGTCTATACCCTCCGGAAGATCGTTTACATATATTAGAAACAGGATGGGTCCAAGTACAGAGCCCTGTGGGACTCCGCTGGTGACATCTCGCCACTCTGATGTCTCTCCCCTCACAGTTACTCGCTGTTTCCTGTTGCTTAAGTACTCCCTTATCCACTGGAGCACCTTCCCCTTTACTCCTGCCTATTGCTCCAACTTTTGTAACAGCCTTTTATGGGGCTGTCAAAGGCTTTGACAGCCTTATGGTGTCAAAGGCTTTCATACAGTCCAAGAAAATGCAGTCTGCCCACCCTTCTCTTTTTTGCCTATTTTTTGTTGCTTGGTCATAGAATTATATTAAGCCTATGGAACACGATTTATCATCTCTGAACCCATGTTGGTGGTGTGTTACAAAGCTTTTTCTCTCCAGATGCTCTACGAGCCTTTTCCTCACGATTTTCTCCATCCCCTTGTATGGTATACAAGTTAGGGAAACTGGCCTGTAGTTCAGTGCCTCTTGCATGTCACCCTTTTTGTATATTGGGACTACATTAGCTGTCTTCCAGCTTTTTGGTAGGTCTCCTGTTTCCAGTGATCATAGTGAGTGGTACAGTCACCATAGAGACTGGCACACTTAGTTCTTCTGCACCTTCTTTTAGTATCCACGGTGAAATTCTGTTAGGCCCAACAGCCTTTGTCACATTCAGATATAACAGATTTCTTTTGACTTCATCACTGGTGAGGTCAAATTCCTCCAAGGTTGCTTGGTTTGCCTCCTCCTCATTTAGTACAGGGGCTTCTCCTTGTTCTATTGTGAAAACCTCCTGGAATCTCTTGTTGAGTTCTTCACACACCTCCTTGTCATTCTCTGTGTATCTGTTCTCCCCTTTTCTCAGCTTCATCACTTGTTCCTTCACTGCTGTTTTCCTCCTGATGTGGCTGTGGAGCAGCTTTGGTTGGGTCTTGGCTTCACTCGCGATGTCATTTTCATACTGTCTCTCTGCTTCTCTCCTCACTCTGAGGTACTCATTTCTGGCCCTCTGGTATCTCTCACTGCTCTCTGGTGTTCTGTTATTCCTGGAGTTTCTCCATGTTCTTTTACTCAATTGCTTCGCTACCTTACATTCTTGATTGAACCATGGATTCTTCTGTTGGTTTTCATTTTTCTCCCTTTGGGCGTGTATAAACCTGTCTGCAGCTTCCTGACATATCTGGGTGACGTAGTCCATCATAGCCTGTACAGTTTTTTCTCTGACGCACACAGTGTGTGTGTGTGTGTGTGTGTATGTGTGTGTATGTGTGTGTGTGTGTGTATGTGTGTGTATGTGTGTGTGTGTGTGTGTGTGTGTGCGTGTGTCTGTGTGTGTAAATTGAAACCCAATGATACTTGCTGGGGACAGATCTCCCCAAGCACGCCGAATGAACCAAATGTATAAACATATATATCAAATAACATTTTTCTGTAGCATTTACCCAAACAAAAGTTATTGTTCACCTGTGGTATCATTCGCTATAATAATAACCGCAGTGTATTCCACACTTTCCAACACCCCCATTGAGGGCCAGTGAGACCAGACAATATATAGCCACGCGGCTCCCTAACAAACACTAGAATATAACTGCAACGAACCACCAGGTTTGGCGAAGATTGCAAGTTGCCCAACTTGCAACGAACTGAAGGTTTGTGATTTTTGATAGAGACAAGACAAACAGGGACAAGACAAACAGGAACAAGCCAAACAGGGACAAGGCAAACAGGGACACGACAAACAGGGACAAGACAAACAAGAACAAGACAAACAGTGACCAGAGAAACAGATACAAGACAAACAGGGACAAGACAAACAGGGACAAGACAAACAGGTACAAGACAAACAGGGTCAAGACAAACAGGGTCAAGACAAACAGGAACAAGACAAACAGTGACAAGAGAAACAGATACAAGACAAACAGGGACAAGACAAACAGGGACAAGACAAACAGGAACAAGACAAATAGGGTCAAGACAAACAGGAACAAGACAAACAGGAACAAGACAAACAGTGACAAGAGAAACAGATACAAGACAAACAGGGACAAGACAAACAGGGACAAGACAAACAGGTACAAGACAAACTGGGACAAGACAAACAGGACAAGACAAACAGGACAAAACAAACAGGGACAAGACAAACAGGGGCAAGACAGAGACAAGACAAACAGGAACAAGACAAACAGGACAAGACAAACAGGGACAAGACAAACAGGGACAAGACAAACAGGGACAAGACAGGGACAAGACAGGGACAAAACAAACAGGGACAAGACAAACAGGACAAGACAAACAAGGACAAGACAAACAGGGACAAGACAGGGACAAGACAAACAGGAACAAGACAAACAGGAACAAGACAAACAGGAACAAGACAAACAGGAACAAGACAAACAGAGACAAGACAAACAGAGACAAGACAAACAGGGACAAGACAAACAAGGACAAGACAAACAGGGACAAGACAAACAGGTACAAGACAAACTGGGACAAGACAAACAGGACAAGACAAACAGGACAAAACAAACAGGGACAAGACAAACAGGGGCAAGACAGAGACAAGACAAACAGGAACAAGACAAACAGGACAAGACAAACAGGGACAAGACAAACAGGGACAAGACAAACAGGGACAAGACAGGGACAAGACAGGGACAAAACAAACAGGGACAAGACAAACAGGACAAGACAAACAAGGACAAGACAAACAGGGACAAGACAGGGACAAGACAAACAGGAACAAGACAAACAGGAACAAGACAAACAGGAACAAGACAAACAGGAACAAGACAAACAGAGACAAGACAAACAGAGACAAGACAAACAGGGACAAGACAAACAAGGACAAGACAAACAAATACAAGACAAACAGTAACAAGACAAACAGGGACAAGACAAACAGGGACAAGACAAACAGGGACAAGAAAAACAGGGACAAGACAAACAGGACAAGACAAACAGTAACAAGACAAACAGGGACAAGACAAACAGGGACAAGACAAACAGGACAAGACAGAGACAAGACAAACAGGGACAAGACAAACAGGGACAAGACAAACAGGAACAAGACAGAGACAAGACAAACAGGAAGAAGACAAACAGAGACAAGACAAACAGAGACAAGACAAACAGAGACAAGACAAACAGAGACAAGACAAACAGGGACAAGACAAGCAGGAACAAGACAAACAGAGACAAGACAAACAGAGACAAGACAAACAGGGACAAGACAAACAAATACAAGACAAACAAGGACAAGACAAACAGTAACAAGACAAACAGGGACAAGACAAACAGTAACAAGACAAACAGGGACAAGACAAACAGGAATAAGACAAACAGGGACAAGACAAACAAGGACAAGACAAACAGGACAAGACAAACAGGACAAGACAAACAGGGACAAGACAAACAGGGACAAGACAAACAGAGACAAGACAGAGACAAGACAAACAGAGACAAGACAAACAGGGACAAGACAAACAGGAACAAGACAAACAGGGACAAGACAATCAGAGACAAGACAAACAGGAACAAGACAAACAGGGACATGACAAACAGGGACAAGACAGAGACAAGACAAACAGGAACAAGACAAACAGGACAAGACAAACAGGGACAAGACAAACAGGAACAAGACAAACAGGGAGAAGACAAACAGGAACAAGACAAACAGGACAAGACAAACAAGGACAAGACAAACAGGGACAAGACAAACAGGAACAAGACAAACAGGGACAAGACAAACATGAACAAGACAAACAGGGACAAGACAAACAGGGACAAGACAAACAGGGACAAGACAATCAGGACAAGACAAACAGGACAAGACAAACAGGACAATACAAACAGGGACAAGACAAACAGGAACAAGACAAACAGGACAAGACAAACAGGACAATACAAACAGGACAAGACAAACAGGGACAAGACAAACAGGACAAGACAAACAGGGACAAGACAAACAGGAACAAGACAAACAGGAACAAGACAAACAGGACAAGACAAACAAGACCAGACAAACAGGACAAGACAAACAGAGACAAGACAAACAGGGACAAGACAAACAGGAACAAGACAAACAGGGACAAGACAAACAGGACAAGACAAACAGGAACAAGACAAACAGGGACAAGACAAACAGGGACAAGACAAACAGGGACAAGACAAACAGGGACAAGACAAACAGGACAAGACAAACAGAAACAAGACAAACAGGGACAAGACAAACAGGGACAAGACAAACAGGGATAAGACAAACAGGGACAAGACAAACATGGACAAGACAAACAGGACAAGACAAACAGGAACAAGACAAACAGGGACAAGACAAACAGGAACAAGACAAACAGGAACAAGACAAACAGGACAAGACAAACAGGACAAAACAAACAGGAACAAGACAAACTAATGCAAGATAAACAGGGACAAGACAAACAAGGACAAGACAAACAGGACAAGACAAACAGGGACAAGACAAACAGGGACAAGACAAACAGGGACAAGACAAACAGGGACAAGACAAACAGAGACAAGACAAACAGGAACAAGACAAACAGGAACAAGACAAACAAATACAAGATAAACAGGGACAAGACAAACAAATACAAGACAAACAAGGACAAGACAAACAGGAACAAGACAAACAGGACAAGACAAACAGGACAAGACAAACAGGACAAGACAAACAGGAACAAGACAAACAGGAACAAGACAAACAGGACAAGACAAACAGGACAAGACAAACAGGACAAGACAAACAGGACAAGACAAACAGGACAAGACAAACAGGGACAAGAAAAACAGGACAAGACAGAGACAAGACAAACAGACAAGACAAACTGGACAAGACAAACAGTAACAAGACAGAGACAAGACAAACAGAGACAAGACAAACAGAGACAAGACAGAGACAAGACAAACAGAGACAAGACAAACAGAGACAAGACAAACAGGGACAAGACAAACAGAGACAAGACAAACAGACAAGACAAACAGAGACAAGACAAACAGGACAAGACAAACAGAGAAAAGACAAACAGACAAGACAAACAGGGACAAGACAAACAAGACAAGACAAACAGGACAAGACAAACAGGACAAGACAAACAGGGGCAAGACAAACAGGAACAAGACAAACAGAGACAAGACAAACAAATACAAGATAAACAGGGACAAGACAAACAAGGACAAGACAAACAGAAACAAGACAAACAAATACAAGATAAACAGGGACAAGACAAACAAGGACAAGACAAACAGGACAAGACAAACAGGGACAAGACAAACAGGGACAAGACAAACAGGACAAGACAAACAGGACAAGACAAACAGGACAAGACAAACAGGGACAAGACAAACAGGGACAAGACAAACAGGACAAGACAAACAGGACAAGACAAACAGGAACAAGACAAACAGGGACATACAAGACAGAGACAAGACAAACAGGAACAAGACAAACAGGACAAGACAAACAGGGACAAGACAAACAGGAACAAGACAAACAGGGAGAAGACAAACAGGAACAAGACAAACAGGACAAGACAAACAAGGACAAGAAAAACAGGGACAAGACAAACAGGAACAAGACAAACAGGGACAAGACAAACATGAACAAGACAAACAGGGACAAGACAAACAGGGACAAGACAAACAGGGACAAGACAATCAGGACAAGACAAACAGGACAAGACAAACAGGACAATACAAACAGGGACAAGACAAACAGGAACAAGACAAACAGGACAAGACAAACAAGGACAAGACAAACAGGGACAAGACAAACAGGGACAAGACAAACATGAACAAGACAAACAGGGACAAGACAAACAGGACAATACAAACAGGGACAAGACAAACAGGAACAAGACAAACAGGACAAGACAAACAAGGACAAGACAAACAGGGACAAGACAAACAGGAACAAGACAAACAGGGACAAGACAAACATGAACAAGACAAACAGGGACAAGACAAACAGGGACAAGACAAACAGGGACAAGACAATCAGGACAAGACAAACAGGACAAGACAAACAGGACAATACAAACAGGGACAAGACAAACAGGAACAAGACAAACAGGACAAGACAAACAGGACAATACAAACAGGACAAGACAAACAGGGACAAGACAAACAGGACAAGACAAACAGGGACAAGACAAACATGAACAAGACAAACAGGAACAAGATAAACAGGACAAGACAAACAAGACAAGACAAACAGGACAAGACAAACAGAGACAAGACAAACAGGGACAAGACAAACAGGAACAAGACAAACAGGGACAAGACAAACAGGACAAAACAAACAGGAACAAGACAAACAGGGACAAGACAAACAGGGACAAGACAAACAGGGACAAGACAAACAGGACAAGACAAACAGGAACAAGACAAACAGGGACAAGACAAACAGGGACAAGACAAACAGGGATAAGACAAACAGGGACAAGACAAACATGGACAAGACAAACAGGACAAGACAAACAGGAACAAGACAAACAGGGACAAGACAAACAGGAACAAGACAAACAGGAACAAGACAAACAGGACAAGACAAACAGGACAAGACAAACAGGAACAAGACAAACTAATGCAAGATAAACAGGGACAAGACAAACAAGGACAAGACAAACAGGACAAGACAAACAGGGACAAGACAAACAGGGACAAGACAAACAGGGACAAGACAAACAGGGACAAGACAAACAGGGACAAGACAAACAGGGACAAGACAAACAGAGACAAGACAAACAGGAACAAGACAAACAGGAACAAGACAAACAAATACAAGATAAACAGGGACAAGACAAACAAATACAAGACAAACAAGGACAAGACAAACAGGAACAAGACAAACAGGACAAGACAAACAGGACAAGACAAACAGGACAAGACAAACAGGAACAAGACAAACAGGAACAAGACAAACAGGACAAGACAAACAGGACAAGACAAACAGGACAAGACAAACAGGGACAAGAAAAACAGGACAAGACAGAGACAAGACAAACAGACAAGACAAACAGGACAAGACAAACAGTAACAAGACAAACAGAGACAAGACAAACAGAGACAAGACAAACAGAGACAAGACAGAGACAAGACAAACAGAGACAAGCCAAACAGGGACAAGACAAACAGAGACAAGACAAACAGACAAGACAAACAGAGACAAGACAAACAGGACAAGAGAAACAGAGAAAAGACAAACAGACAAGACAAACAGGGACAAGACAAACAAGACAAGACAAACAGGACAAGACAAACAGGACAAGACAAACAGGGGCAAGACAAACAGAAACAAGACAAACAGAGACAAGACAAACAAATACAAGATAAACAGGGACAAGACAAACAAGGACAAGACAAACAGAAACAAGACAAACAAATACAAGATAAACAGGGACAAGACAAACAAGGACAAGACAAACAGGACAAGACAAACAGGGACAAGACAAACAGGGACAAGACAAACAGGACAAGACAAACAGGACAAGACAAACAGGACAAGACAAACAGGGACAAGACAAACAGGGACAAGACAAACAGGACAAGACAAACAGGACAAGACAAACAGGAACAAGACAAACAGGGACATGACAAACAGGGACAAGACAGAGACAAGACAAACAGGAACAAGACAAACAGGACAAGACAAACAGGGACAAGACAAACAGGAACAAGACAAACAGGGAGAAGACAAACAGGAACAAGACAAACAGGACAAGACAAACAAGGACAAGACAAACAGGGACAAGACAAACAGGAACAAGACAAACAGGGACAAGACAAACACGAACAAGACAAACAGGGACAAGACAAACAGGGACAAGACAAACAGGGACAAGACAATCAGGACAAGACAAACAGGACAAGACAAACAGGACAATACAAACAGGGACAAGACAAACAGGAACAAGACAAACATGACAAGACAAACAGGACCATACAAACAGGACAAGACAAACAGGGACAAGACAAACAGGACAAGACAAACAGGGACAAGACAAACAGGAACAAGACAAACAGGAAAAAGACAAACAGGACAAGACAAACAAGACAAGACAAACAAGACAAGACAAACAGAGACAAGACAAACAGGGACAAGACAAACAGGAACAATACAAACAGGGACAAGACAAACAGGACAAGACAAACAGGAACAAGACAAACAGGGACAAGACAAACAGGGACAAGACAAACAGGGATAAGACAAACAGGGACAAGACAAACATGGACAAGACAAACAGGACAAGACAAACAGGAACAAGACAAACAGGGACAAGACAAACAGGAACAAGACAAACAGGAACAAGACAAACAGGACAAGACAAACAGGACAAGACAAACAGGAACAAGACAAACTAATGCAAGATAAACAGGGACAAGACAAACAAGGACAAGACAAACAGGACAAGACAAACAGGGACAAGACAAACAGGGACAAGACAAACAGGGACAAGACAAACAGGGACAAGACAAACAGAGACAAGACAAACAGGAACAAGACAAACAGGAACAAGACAAACAAATACAAGATGAACAGGGACAAGACAAACAAATACAAGACAAACAAGGACAAGACAAACAGGAACAAGACAAACAGGACAAGACAAACAGGACAAGACAAACAGGAACAAGACAAACAGGAACAAGACAAACAGGACAAGACAAACAGGACAAGACAAACAGGACAAGACAAACAGGACAAGACAAACAGGACAAGACAAACAGGGACAAGAAAAACAGGACAAGACAGAGACAAGACAAACAGACAAGACAAACAGGACAAGACAAACAGTAACAAGACAAACAGAGACAAGACAAACAGAGACAAGACAAACAGAGACAAGACAGAGACAAGACAAACAGAGACAAGACAAACAGGGACAAGACAAACAGAGACAAGACAAACAGACAAGACAAACAGAGACAAGACAAACAGGACAAGACAAACAGAGAAAAGACAAACAGACAAGACAAACAGGGACAAGACAAACAAGACAAGACAAACAGGACAAGACAAACAGGACAAGACAAACAGGGGCAAGACAAACAGGAACAAGACAAACAGAGACAAGACAAACAAATACAAGATAAACAGGGACAAGACAAACAAGGACAAGACAAACAGAAACAAGACAAACAAATACAAGATAAACAGGGACAAGACAAACAAGGACAAGACAAACAGGACAAGACAAACAGGGACAAGACAAACAGGGACAAGACAAACAGGACAAGACAAACAGGACAAGACAAACAGGACAAGACAAACAGGGACAAGACAAACAGGGACAAGACAAACAGAAACAAGACAAACAAATACAAGATAAACAGGGACAAGACAAACAAGGACAAGACAAACAGGACAAGACAAACAGGGACAAGACAAACAGGACAAGACAAACAAATACAAGACAAACAAGGACAAGACAAACAGAAACAAGACAAACAAATACAAGATAAACAGGGACAAGACAAACAAGGACAAGACAAACAGGACAAGACAAACAGGGACAAGACAAACAGGACAAGACAAACAGGGACAAGACAAACAGGACAATACAAACAGGGACAAGACAAACAGAGACAAGACAAACAGACAAGACAAACAGGACAAGACAGAGACAAGACAAACAGACAAGACAAACAGAGACAAGACAAACAGGACAAGACAGAGACAAGACAAACAGACAAGACAAACAGGACAAGACAAACAGAGACAAGACAAACAGACAAGACAAACAGGACAAGACAAACAGGAACAAGACAAACAGGGACAAGACAAACAGAGACAAGACAAACAGAGACAAGACAAACAGAGACAAGACAAACAGAGACAAGACAAACAGGGACAAGCCAAACAGGGACAAGACAAACAGGAACAAGACAAACAGGGACAAGACAAACAGGGACAAGACAAACAGGACAAGACAAACAGAGACAAGACAAACAGACAAGACAAACAGGGACAAGACACACAGGAACAAGACAAACAGGAACAAGACAAACAGGACAAGACAGAGATAAGACAAACAGAGACAAGACAAACAGACAAGACAAACAGGGACAAGACACACAGGAACAAGACAAACAGGACAAGACAAACAGAGACAAGACAAACAGGGACAAGACAAACAGGAACAAGACAAACAGGACAAGACAGAGACAAGACAAACAGAGACAAGACAAACAGACAAGACAAACAGGGACAAGACACACAGGAACAAGACAAACAGGGACAAGACAAACAGGGATAAGACAAACAGGGACAAGACAAACATGGACAAGACAAACAGGACAAGACAAACAGGAACAAGACAAACAGGGACAAGACAAACAGGAACAAGACAAACAGGAACAAGACAAACAGGACAAGACAAACAGGACAAGACAAACAGGAACAAGACAAACTAATGCAAGATAAACAGGGACAAGACAAACAAGGACAAGACAAACAGGACAAGACAAACAGGGACAAGACAAACAGGGACAAGACGAACAGGGACAAGACAAACAGGGACAAGACAAACAGAGACAAGACAAACAGGAACAAGACAAACAGGAACAAGACAAACAAATACAAGATGAACAGGGACAAGACAAACAAATACAAGACAAACAAGGACAAGACAAACAGGAACAAGACAAACAGGACAAGACAAACAGGACAAGACAAACAGGAACAAGACAAACAGGAACAAGACAAACAGGACAAGACAAACAGGACAAGACAAACAGGACAAGACAAACAGGACAAGACAAACAGGACAAGACAAACAGGGACAAGAAAAACAGGACAAGACAGAGACAAGACAAACAGACAAGACAAACAGGACAAGACAAACAGTAACAAGACAAACAGAGACAAGACAAACAGAGACAAGACAAACAGAGACAAGACAGAGACAAGACAAACAGAGACAAGACAAACAGGGACAAGACAAACAGAGACAAGACAAACAGACAAGACAAACAGAGACAAGACAAACAGGACAAGACAAACAGAGAAAAGACAAACAGACAAGACAAACAGGGACAAGACAAACAAGACAAGACAAACAGGACAAGACAAACAGGACAAGACAAACAGGGGCAAGACAAACAGGAACAAGACAAACAGAGACAAGACAAACAAATACAAGATAAACAGGGACAAGACAAACAAGGACAAGACAAACAGAAACAAGACAAACAAATACAAGATAAACAGGGACAAGACAAACAAGGACAAGACAAACAGGACAAGACAAACAGGGACAAGACAAACAGGGACAAGACAAACAGGACAAGACAAACAGGACAAGACAAACAGGACAAGACAAACAGGGACAAGACAAACAGGGACAAGACAAACAGAAACAAGACAAACAAATACAAGATAAACAGGGACAAGACAAACAAGGACAAGACAAACAGGACAAGACAAACAGGGACAAGACAAACAGGACAAGACAAACAAATACAAGACAAACAAGGACAAGACAAACAGAAACAAGACAAACAAATACAATATAAACAGGGACAAGACAAACAAGGACAAGACAAACAGGACAAGACAAACAGGGACAAGACAAACAGGACAAGACAAACAGGGACAAGACAAACAGGACAATACAAACAGGGACAAGACAAACAGAGACAAGACAAACAGACAAGACAAACAGGACAAGACAGAGACAAGACAAACAGACAAGACAAACAGAGACAAGACAAACAGGACAAGACAGAGACAAGACAAACAGACAAGACAAACAGGACAAGACAAACAGAGACAAGACAAACAGACAAGACAAACAGGACAAGACAAACAGGAACAAGACAAACAGGGACAAGACAAACAGAGACAAGACAAACAGAGACAAGACAAACAGAGACAAGACAAACAGAGACAAGACAAACAGGGACAAGCCAAACAGGGACAAGACAAACAGGAACAAGACAAACAGGGACAAGACAAACAGGGACAAGACAAACAGGACAAGACAAACAGAGACAAGACAAACAGACAAGACAAACAGCGACAAGACACACAGGAACAAGACAAACAGGAACAAGACAAACAGGACAAGACAGAGATAAGACAAACAGAGACAAGACAAACAGACAAGACAAACAGGGACAAGACACACAGGAACAAGACAAACAGGACAAGACAAACAGAGACAAGACAAACAGGGACAAGACAAACAGGAACAAGACAAACAGGACAAGACAGAGACAAGACAAACAGAGACAAGACAAACAGACAAGACAAACAGGGACAAGACACACAGGAACAAGACAAACAGAGACAAGACAAACAGAGACAAGACAAACAGACAAGACAAACAGACAAGACAAACAGGAACAAGACAAACAGAGACAAGACAAACAGAGACAAGACAAACAGACAAGACAAACAGACAAGACAAACAGACAAGACAAACAGGACAAGACAAACAGGAACAAGACAAACAGAGACAAGACAAACAGGGACAAGACAAACAGGAACAAGACAAACAGATACAAGACAAACAGGGACAAGACAAACAGGAACAAGACAAACAGGAACAAGACAAACAGGAACAAGACAAACAGGAACAAGACAAACAGGAACAAGACAAACAGATACAAGACAAACAGATACATGACAAACAGGAACAAGACAAACAAGATAAGACAAACAAGGTACCAGAGGCTGAACCACAAGGTTGCCTATAAGTCCAGTGAGGAATTTTGGTCTTAACATCTATATTATCAATTAATTAATTATGATCCTAATTTTCCCTAAAGAGCTTTCAGCATGACAACAGTTAAACGTCTAATTACCCAACCTATTCATATGAAATGGTCAGAAAGTAATGGAGTTTCGAACCTTAATGAGAAACTCTTCAGTTCCCTTCTCAATGAACTCCTCAAATGCCCCTTTTCATTTATTTGTCTTAAGAATCTACGCAAACTATTTAATTCAGGATGATTCCTGTGCCTTTTCTCTCTCCTGGAGACGTCAATAGATCTACTTTACGGAGACCCTTGTTATATCTGTATTTTCTTTACAAGTATTGAGTTACGAGTAGTTGAGATTACATGTATCTCAAGGCGCCTGATGGCTGAGTTGACAGCACTCGGGATTCGTAGTCCTAAGGTTCTGGGTTCGATCCCCGGTGGAGGCGGAAACAAATGAGCAGAGTTTCTTTCACCCTCATGGCCCTATCACCTAGCAGTAAATAGGTACCTAGGAGTTAGACAGCAGCTACGGGCTGCTTCTTGGGGGTGTGTAACAAAAAAAACGAGGCCTGGTCGAGGACCGGGCCACGGGAACGCTAAGCCCCGAAATCCTCTCAAGATAACCTCAAGATAAGATGGATTTTAAAGTATTGATTACCATGAAGGGATTCTTAAAAATAATAACAACGAAAGCGGTTTGTATCTCGTTCAGTGTTTTCCAAGTTAGGGAAAGAAATTTGACTCATCATGAGAAATGAAAGTGGTTCCAGGAACTCACTTTAATGAGGAATATTGTGTTACATATCTCATTTATATCGAGGCGGTCCAGTTTCTTCACGGGAGGAAATACGAAGCCAATCAAGTGGAGTTCTTTCTCTTGTTATGATTGGAAATGTTGACTATTTCTTCCCTGCAGTGACTTACACAGCTGTGATCAAAACTTGGGAGCATAGCTGTGATCAAGCAGAGACTGGAGATCACAGCTATGATCAGAGACTGGAGATCACAGCTATGATCAGAGACTGGAGATCACAGCTATGATCAGAGACTGGAGATCACAGCTATGATCAGAGACTGGAGATCACAGCTATGATCAGAGACTGGAGATCACAGCTATGATCAGAGACTGGAGATCACAGCTATGATCAAGCAGAGACTGGAGATCACAGCTATGATCAAGCAGAGACTGGAGATCACAGCTATGATCAAGCAGAGACTGGAGATCACAGCTATGATCAGAGACTGGAGATCGCAGCTATGATCAGAGACTGGACATCACAGCTATGATCAGAGACTGGAGATCGCAGCTATGATCAGAGACTGGAGATCACAGCTATGATCAAGCAGAGACTGGAGATCACAGCTATGATCAAGCAGAGACTGGAGATCACAGCTATGATCAAGCAGAGACTGGAGATCACAGCTATGATCAGAGACTGGAGATCGCAGCTATGATCAGAGACTGGAGATCACAGCTATGATCAGAGACTGGAGATCGCAGCTATGATCAGAGACTGGAGATCACAGCTATGATCAGAGACTGGAGTTCACAGCTATGATCAGAGACTGGAGATCACAGCTATGATCAAGCAGAGACTGGAGATCACAGCTATGATCAAGCAGAGACTGGAGATCACAGCTATGATCAAGCAGAGACTGGAGATCACAGCTATGATCAGAGACTGGACATCACAGCTATGATCAGAGACTGGAGATCACAGCTATGATCAGAGACTGGACATCACAGCTATGATCAGAGACTGGAGATCACAGCTATGATCAAGCAGAGACTGGAGATCATAGCTGTGATCAAGCAGAGAAAGGAGATCACAGCTATGATCAGAGACTGGAGATCGCAGCTATGATCAGAGACTGGAGATCACAGCTATGATCAGAGACTGGAGATCGCAGCTATGATCAGAGACTGGAGATCACAGCTATGATCAGAGACTGGACATCACAGCTATGATCAGAGACTGGAGATCACAGCTATGATCAGAGACTGGACATCACAGCTATGATCAGAGACTGGAGATCACAGCTATGATCAAGCAGAGACTGGAGATCATAGCTGTGATCAAGCAGAGAAAGGAGATCACAGCTATGATCAGAGACTGGAGATCGCAGCTATGATCAGAGACTGGAGATCACAGCTATGATCAGAGACTGGAGATCGCAGCTATGATCAGAGACTGGAGATCACAGCTATGATCAGAGACTGGAGTTCACAGCTATGATCAGAGACTGGAGATCACAGCTATGATCAGAGACTGGAGATCACAGCTATGATCAGAGACTGGAGATCACAGCTATGATCAGAGACTGGAGATCACAGCTATGATCAAGCAGACACTATAGAACACAGCTATAATTGAACAGGTTCAGACCTGTTCAGTGTAAGATCTTCATCATCTTGTTTAAGAGTGAAAGCTTGGGGGGGGGGGGGTAAAGTCAAGCTTTAGTGGGCGTGTGAGGCCCTTATTTGACTCTTATTTGACCTTATTTAATGGTGTGGTTTCATCGTTAGCCATTGTGGTGTTAAACACCTTGTTAGGCTTGTTGGGGTTTCTGATTTAATTTGACGCACTTTAGTTTGGTGTTGGGCCTAAGACCTATCAACCTCTGGAGGGTTATTAAGACCTATTAACCTCTGGAGGGTTATTAAGGACTATCAACCTCTGGAGGGTTATTAAGACCTAACTACCTCTGGAGGGTTATTAAGACCTGTCAACCTCTGGAGGGTTATTAAGACCACCACAAGATCCTATTGACCAACAAGTATATTTTAGTCCTGAAAATAGTCGAGGACTAAAGAATACACTCAATGTGTATATATATATATATATATATATATATATATATATATATATATATATATATATATGTCGTACCTAGTAGCCAGAACGCACTTCTCAGCCTACTATGCAAGGACCGATTTGCCTAATAAGCTAAGTTTTCATGAATTAATGGTTTTTCGACTACCTAACCTACCTAACCTAACCTAACCTAACTTTTTCGGCTACCTAACCTAACGTAACCTATAAAGATAGGTTAGGTTAGGTTAGGTAGGGTTGGTTAGGTTCGGTCATATATCTACATTAATTTTAACTCCAATACAAAAAAATTGACCTCATACATAATGAAATGGGTAGCTTTATCATTTCATAAGAAAAAAATTAGAGAAAATATATTAATTCAGGAAAACTTGGCTTATTAGGCAAATCGCGCCTTGCATAGTAGGCTCAGAAGTGCGTTCTGGCTACTAGGTACGACATATATATATATATATATATATATATATATATATATATATATATATATATATATATATATATATATATATATATATATATATATATATTATACTAACCCGTTCTCGCACTTTCTTTCAGTCAATATTGACTTATTAAATACGTGCATATGTGACATACTAAACATACTAGTTTACCTTGAAAAGCTTCATAGAAAACACCGACCTTACCTAACCTTCTTAGTATGTTAAGATAAGCATCTTATTGCTTCGTAATTACAATTATTACTTAACCTATTATAGGTATAGTTCATAGAAAACACCGACCTTACCTAACCTTCTTAGTATGTTAAGATAAGCATCTTATTGCTTCGTAATTACAATTATTACTTAACCTATTATAGGTATAGGTTAAGTAATAATTGTAATTACGAAGCAATAAGATGCTTATCTTAACATACTAAGAAGGTTAGGTAAGGTCGGTGTTTTCTATGAAGCTTTTCAAGGTAAACTAGTATGTTTAGTATGTCACATATTCACGTATTTAATAAGTCAATATTGACTATACGAAAGTGCGAGAACGGGTTGATTATACACACACCGAGAAGCGGGGAACATCTATCTGTGTATATTTTAATTCCCGTTGTAGGGGACAGGAAGCCTGTGTATATGAATATTTTAGACTTGTATAAACTAGCCTGGCCGTCCCCGGGCTAAGGTCATTAGAGCGGCGGCCGTACCCTACTCCCCTGAAACGCATTCAACAATTTGAACATTCACAACTCTCAACTGTTACCATTCGAACACTTCCGGAACAAGTGCTTCACTGACGAATTTCGTTCGAACAAAAATGCAGTAAATGCTTCACCCACGTACTACAAATAATCGCCAACAGAACCTAAACACCTAACCTAACCTATGCCTATGTATGCACAATATGCAAATATATTATAATATTAATTTATATTTGAGAAAATTCCCGTTTTGAATGAAAATCATGTAAAAATTTATGAATGCGTCTGTGGGGTCGACCGCTGGATGGAATGGACTTGAGTCGAGGACGGGTTGGCCTATGTGAATCATTTATGGAGGTGAGATTCGAACAGAGTGAACTAATGGTCGAGAAAAGTTCGAACATCACCAGTTGTGAGTCGTATGTAAAGATTTTTTCATTCATAAACAGGAAGTTTCTTGAAGGGAGGGGGTGTTAAGGAAGGGAAGTGAACTATCAGGGGAAAGCAGCAAGCCATTACGACTATATAGCATTGGGAAGGGGTCAGGATAAGGATTTGGGATGGGACGGATGGGAAGGGAATGGTGCCTAACCACTTGTGGACGGTCGGGGATTGAACGCCGACCATCCACGAAACTTCCTGTTTATGAAAGCATCTGGCCTTTGTTGACGAGGACGGGTTGCAGCGCAAGTTCTCGTTGATTAAATGTTTTCTCCACTGATAAACGAGGGTTACGTCCAATAACATTGTGTGCCTGTTTGTCCTGGTCGTGCAGGCAACAGGATCACCTTGAAATGTGTCTTGGTTCATTAGGACATAAGGATGAAGTTCTGATAAACACACAGGTGCGTAAACGTGCGTTACAGTAGTTGTCAATGGACGTATCTCCTACGCCTATTGACAACAATGGGTCTGACACCTTTGTATAATATAAAGATGCTGGTTCCAGTCAGCCACACAGAAGGGACACAAATACCATATTCACCAACGGGGGGACAAAAACATCACCTATTGTACACTATCGTCACACACACACCCACACACACACACACTTACAGGTCTTACAACCATAGAGAATGTGTGCGACTACAGGAAAATAGGCAGATATGTAAAAGGGAAAGATCGACCTTTGAGGATCACCCTAAATGGTGCCAAACAGATGGAAGAAGTACTAAGGAATGCTAGAAAATTACAAAGTGATGAGGATGGGAAAGTGTGGTCGTTAAGACGAGATCTTTCAAAAGAAGATAGAGAGAAGTTGAAACTGAACCTCGCCGAGGCAAAACGTTTAAATGAGAGCAGGAATGAAGAAGAAATCAATTCTTTTTTCTACAAAGTGATAGGGGTAGGCAGGCCAGTAAAGTGGTACATAAAGGCAAACCAACAAAATCATTAGGGGGAGGGGAGTGAAAAATAAGAAGAGGGGGAACAAGTTCCTGAAGATTGCATACACCAACGTAGATGGAGTAAGATCGAAGATACTGGAGTTAAGTGATGTAATACAGCTGCAGACACCAGACATTGTTGCACTCACGGAGACAAAACTTGAAGATGTTATTTTAAATGAAGTCATATTCCCAAGGGGCTACTCAGTTTGGAGACGGGACAGAAAAATTAGGAAAGGCGGTGGCGTTGCTGTGCTGGTGAAAGAACACCTAAAGGTGAAGGAAATAATGACTGCCAATCCACAAGAAGTTGACATAATAGCACTAGAGATCTGCCATGAGGATGATAAACTAATAATCATAAATGTATATAGTCCACCGCCAAGCAGCACATAGTCAAAGGAGGAGCTAGATAGTAAACGAGAAGGTCTTATAACAATAATGAGAGAGATCATAGCGAGAGCGGATAACGATAGATCACGACTGTTGATAGTCGGCGACTTCAACTTGAAATCCATAGACTGGGAAGCATATGAAGCTAAAACAGAATATTTTTGGACCTGTAAATTTGTAGACCTCATCCTGGAAACATTCTTGTATCAACATGTTAAACAAGCAACGAGGATGAGGGAAGGGGACGTTCCCTCCATGCTAGATTTGATATTTACCAGGAAGGAGGAAGAAATATTTGACATTCAGTACCTTCCTCCCTTGGGTAAAAGTGACCATGTCTTTTTGGGAATAAAGTATGCAATGCGTTATAATCTGGAAGAAAATATGATAGTTGATGAAATTGAAAAACCTGACTTTAGGAGAGGACATTATGGCAACCTTAGGAAATTTTTTAGTGAGTATAATTGGACAGACTTGTTGCTAGGCAAGGAAGTGAATGAGATGTATGTCAAGTTTTGTGAAATATATGATAAAGGCACAAAAAAATTTATACCAAAACAGAGAAGCAGAACTAGGAAATAGGATTGGTTCAACAGAAATTGCGAGAGGGCCAGAGACCAAAAGACACAAAAATGGAATCAATACAGGAAGAGGCCAAACCCCCAAACATACCAGCGATACAAAGATGTGAGAAACAACTACACGGCAGTGAGGAGAGAGGCGGAAAGAAATTTTGAAAAAGGGATTGCAGACAAATGTAAAACAGAACCAGGTCTATTCTATAAATTCATAAACAACAAATTGCAGGTAAAGGCTAATATTCAGAAGTTGAAAATGGGAAATAGATTCACGGAAAATGAAAAGGAAATGTGTGAAACATTAAACGAAAAGTTCCAAAGTGTGTTTGTACAAAATGAAATCTTCAGGGAACCAGATATAATAAGAATTGCAGAGAACAACATAGAGCACATAGAGGTGTCTAGAGACGAAGTGGAAAAAATGCTCAAGGAGCTAAATAAGAACAAAGCAGTTGGTCCAGATGGAGTTTCACCATGGGTTCTGAGAGAATGTGCACCTGAGCTCAGCATTCCTCTTCAACTGATTTTTCAGGCATCCCTGTTTACAGGAGTTGTAGCTGATGTGTGGAAAAAGGCTAACATATTTCCAATCTACAAAAGTGGAAGCAGGGAAGACCCCCTTAATTATAGACAGGTATCATTGACAAGTGTAAGAGTCAAAATATTGGAAAAAATAATTAAAACTAAATGGGTAGAACACCTGGAGAGAAATGATATAATATCAGACAGACAGTATGGTTTTCGATCTGGAAGATCCTGTGTATCGAATTTACTCAGTTTCTATGATCGAGCAACAGAGATATTACAGGAAAGAGATGGTTGGGTTGACTGCATCTATCTGGACCTAAAAAAGGCTTTCGACAGAGTTCCACATAAGAGGTTGTTCTGGAAACTGGAAAATATTGGAGGGGTGACAGGTAAGCTTCTAACATGGATGAAAAATTTTCTGACTGATAGAAAAATGAGGGCAGTGATCAGAAGCAATGTATCGGACTGGAGAAATGTCACAAGTGGAGTACCACAGGGTTCAGTTCTTGCACCAGTAATGTTTATTGTCTACATAAATGATCTACCAGTTGGTATACAGAATTATCTGAACATGTTTGCTGATGATGCTAAGATAATAGGAAGGATAAGAAACTTAGATGATTGTCATGCCCTTCAAGATGACCTGGACAAAATAAGTATCTGGAGCACCACTTGGCAAATGGAATTTAATGTTAATAAATGTCATGTTATGGAATGTGGAATAGGAGAACATAGACCCCACACAACCTATATATTATGTGAGAAATCTTTAAAGAATTCTGATAAAGAAAGAGATCTAGGGGTGGTTTTAAATAGAAAACTATCACATGAGGACCACATAAAGAATATTGTGCGAGGAGCCTATGCCACGCTTTCTAACTTCAGAATTGCTTTTAAATACATGGATGGCGATATACTAAAGAAATTGTTCACGACTTTTGTTAGGCCAAAGCTAGAATATGCAGCGGTTGTGTGGTGCCCATATCTTAAGAAGCACATCAACAAACTGGAAAAGGTGGAAAACATGCTACTAAGTGGCTCCCAGAACTGAAGGGCAAGAGCTATAAGGAGAGGTTAGAGGCATTAAATATGCCAAAACTAGAAGACAGAAGAAAAAGAGGTGATATGATCACTACATACAAAATAGTAACAGGAATTGATAAAATCGATAGGGAAGATTTCCTGAGACCTGGAACTTTAAGAACAAGAGGTCATTGATATAAACTAGCTAAACACAGATGCCGAAGAAATATAAGAAAATTCACTTTCGCAAACAGAGTGGTAGACGGTTGGAACAAGTTAGGTGAGAAGGTGGTGGAGGCCAAGACCGTCAGTAGTTTCAAAGCGTTATATGACAAAGAGTACTGGTAAGACGGGACACCACGAGCGTAGCTCTCATCCTGTAACTACACTTAGGTAATTACACTTAGGTAATTACACACACACACACGTACGTTTTGTTTTTATGTTGTGTTGGTTAAAAGTTTCTACATTGTTCCAACGTTGCCTGGAAGTAACAATACTATAAAGTATAACGCTTTGGTTATCCTGTGTGTGCAGTGGAGGCTGTCGCAACACAACGTCCACCGAGGAAGGAAGTGTTGCAGCACATCCGGATGCAATTCACCACAAGTCAACATTCAGGGAATGATATTCCCCCACAGTAGCCAGTTGCGAGGGTCCCGTCACGGTCCTGTACAATGGTCTCAAGAAAACAAAATGGTAGAGTCCTGAGAGAGAAGATATCACACAAAGTGGTCAGTGGACCGTGACAATACACGCTTCCGGATTGTAGGAGTTCTCTTGCATCCTCATTCATCTCTGCTTTTCATTTGCAATGTATCTCCAGGCAATGGTTTGAGGTCTGGGAGGCCCTTGTTTTGTTTGTCCTTGTTGCTGAGGTCTGGCTGGCCCTCGTTGTGTGTCTGTCCTTGTTGCTGTTGTTCATCATCCTGTGTTTATGTTCTCTGTGACGTACGTAACAGTGAAATTGATCTATAATTGTACATGGCCGCCAGTCGTTGCTTGAACAAGTGTATGAGTGTATGAGAATTGTTCTCCCGGCTGGAGCAGGATACAGAGGTAAGTATGGGTGGCGGAGTGGAAGCTGGAGGGCCGCTCTTCGTCTCTTTCTACATGGTATCCCGGCTCAGCTTTATTTCATGGAAGCTTGACTCATTATAAAGGATGAGAGGAAGCTTGGATGTGAGTCGGTGGCCGCTTGAGAGGAGCTTGACCTGCCCCGTCAGAGGACTGGGAGTGGATGGTAATGGGCTTCCTAACCATATACTCGGTCTTTAACTAACTGCTTGGTCTCCTTGTTATGTCTCCAGATTAATTTATGTTATATTTAGGATTGCAAGCGTCACATAGGGGTTTGTCAACACACACACACACACACACACACACACACATAGGCGCCTGGTGGCTGAGTGGACAACACTCTGGATACGTAGTCCTGCGGACCGGAGATCAGTCTCCGGCTATAGTGGAAACAAATGGGTAGTTTCTTACACCCTGATGCCCCTGTTACCTAGCAGTAAATAGGTACCTGGGAGTTAGACAGATGCTACGGGCTGCTTCCTGGGGATGTGTATGTGTGTGCGCGAGTGTTATAAAGAAATATATGTACTAGATATAATAGAGTTCATTTGAACAATGATTTGTTCATTTGAACATTGATTTGTTCATTTGAACAACGATAATAAAGCTGAAATATTCAACAATGAAGGCGAGAACAAGAAGATCGTAGTGAAGACACTGGAAGGTGATCACGACGCTCACAAGGACCAGCTGCTACTAAAGAGGAGCAGAATAAGACGCTGAAGGCGGGAACTGGAAGCCCAGATGAGCCAGCAAGACACACACACTCTCAGCGAGTGTGTGTACTTGGTCCACCAAGAGTACCAGTGGTCCACCAAGAGTACCAGTGGTCCACCAAGAGTACCAGTGGTCCACCAAGAGTACCAGTGGTCCACCAAGAGTACCAGTGGTCCACCAAGAGTACCAGTGGTCCACCAAGAGTACCAGTGGTCCACCAAGAGTACCAGTGGTCCACCAAGAGTACCAGTGGTCCACCGAGAGTACCAGTGGTCCACCAAGAGTACCAGTGGTCCACCAAGAGTACCAGTGGTCCACCAAGAGTACCAGTGGTCCACCAAGAGTATACCAGTGGTCCAACTAGAGTATACCAGTGGTCCACCAAGAGTATACCAGTTGTCCACCAAGAGTATACCAGTGGTCCACCAAGAGTATACCAGTGGTCCACCAAGAGTACCAGTGGTCCACCAAGAGTACCAGTGGTCCACCAAGAGTACCAGTGGTCCACCAAGAGTATACCAGTGGTCCACCAAGAGTATACCAGTGGTCCACCAAGAGTATACCAGTGGTCCACCAAGAGTATACCAGTGGCCCACCAAGAGTATACCAGTGGTCCACCAAGAGTATACCAGTGGTCCACCAAGAGTATACCAGTGGTCCACCAAGAGTATACCAGTGGTCCACCAAGAGTATACCAGTGGTCCACCAAGAGTATACCAGTGGTCCACCAAGAGTATACCAGTGGTCCACCAAGAGTATACCAGTGGTCCACCAAGAGTATACCAGTGGTCCACCAAGAGTATACCAGTGGTCCACCAAAAGTATACCAGTGGTCCACCAAGAGTATACCAGTGGTCCACCAAGAGTATACCAGTGGTCCACCAAGAGTATACCAGTGGTCCACCAAGAGTATACCAGTGGTCCACCAAGAGTATACCAGTGGTCCACCAAGAGTATACCAGTGGTCCACCAAGAGTATACCAGTGGTCCACCAAGAGTATGCCAGTGGTCCACCAAGAGTATGCCAGTGGTCCACCAAGAGTATACCAGTGGTCCACCAAGAGTATACCAGTGGTCCACCAAGAGTATACCAGTGGTCCACCAAGAGTATACCAGTGGTCCACCAAGAGTATACCAGTGGTCCACCAAGAGTATACCAGTGGTCCACCAAGAGCATACCAGTGGTCCACCAAGAGTATACCAGTGGTCCACCAAGAGTATACCAGTGGTCCACCAAGAGTATACCAGTGGTCCACCAAGAGTATGCCAGTGGTCCACCAAGAGTATACCAGTGGTCCACCAAGAGTATGCCAGTGGTCCACCAAGAGTATGCCAGTGGTCCACCAAGAGTATACCAGTGGTCCACCAAGAGTACCAGTGGTCCACCAAGAGTACCAGTGGTCCACCAAGAGTATACCAGTGGTCCACCAAGAGTATACCAGTGGTCCACCAAGAGTATACCAGTGGTCCACCAAGAGTATACCAGTGGTCCACCAAGAGTATACCAGTGGTCCACCAAGAGTGTACCAGTGGTCCACCAAGAGTATACCAGTGGTCCACCAAGAGTATACCAGTGGTCCACCAAGAGTATACCAGTGGTCCACCAAGAGTATACCAGTGGTCCACCAAGAGTACCAGTGGTCCACCAAGAGTGCCAGTGGTCCACCAAGAGTACCAGTGGTCCACCAAGAGTACCAGTGGTCCACCAAGAGTACCAGTGGTCCACCAAGAGTACCAGTGGTCCACCAAGAGTACCAGTGGTCCACCAAGAGTACCAGTGGTCCACCAAGAGTACCAGTGGTCCACCAAGAGTACCAGTTGAAGTCAAGTCCCAAACTTCAAGAGGATATATGTCAGCACAGATCACTACGCATAATAGTTCACCAGCTACTCGATCGTGGAGAGTCGGGCCCAGGAGCTGTAGCTTCCTATGAGTACTATCAGGTAAACACGGGTGGCAAGTTCAATTGATTACAAACCAACAATGAATAAAAAATAAAATACATTCTAAATTGAACAGGAAATTAATATTTTAATGAAAAAGAAACCAGATACATCATGTATAGAGACAAGTCAACAATTACATTAGAAACTATTGGACAAAGAAATAAAGTAGGGAAGGTGGGAGAGAGGTAGTCGTGATAAAACTAGGAGAGAAAACCTATTTACTGGCATTATTGTGAATGAAAGCGGGGAACGAACCTTGTTATGGAGAGCAGGTTCACGAACACGTCAACACAGCCAGAGAGAGAGAGAGAGAGGGGAGAGAGAGAGAGAGAGGGGAGAGAGAGAGAGAGAACAAGCTGGCATGGGTGAGAAGAGCAGTAATCATGTCCTGGGTGTACAAGAAGAGTGTACAAGAAGGGTGTACAAGAAGAGTGTACAAGAAGGGCGTACAAGAAGAGCGTACAAGAAGAGCGTACAAGAAGGGTGTACAAGAAGAGCGTACAAGAAGAGCGTACAAGAAGGGTGTACAAGAAGGGTGTACAAGAAGGGTGTACAAGAAGAGTGTACAAGAAGAGTGTACAAGAAGGGTGTACAAGAAGGGCGTACAAGAAGAGCGTACAAGAAGAGCGTACAAGAAGAGTGTACAAGAAGGGTGTACAAGAAGAGTGTACAAGAAGGGTGTACAAGAAGAGTGTACAAGAAGGGTGTACAAGAAGGGTGTACAAGAAGGGTGTACAAGAAGGGTGTACAAGAAGAGTGTACAAGAAGGGTGTACAAGAAGGGTGTACAAGAAGGGTGTACAAGAAGGGTGTACAAGAAGGGTGTACAAGAAGGGTGTACAAGAAGAGTGAACAAGAAGGGTGTACAAGAAGAGTGTACAAGAAGAGTGTACAAGAAGAGTGCACAAGAAGGGTGTACAAGAAGGGTGTACAAGAAGGGTGTACAAGAAGAGTGTACAAGAAGGGTGTACAAGAAGGGTGTACAAGAAGCAGAAGAGTACTAATAACTCGACATTGAGCGTTGAGAGAAAACAGTACACTATTTACATCATGACGTCACACCAAGACATGGCACTGATCGGAGGTTACTCGCGTTGATGACTGAAGATGTTAGTGATGAGTTTTGCAGCGTACAGGTGTGGCAGGAGGCAGCACTGAGGTACAGGTGTGGCAGGAGGCAGCACTGAGGTACAGGTGTGGCAGGAGGCAGCACTGAGGTACAGGTGTGGCAAGAGGCAGCACTGAGGTACAGGTGTGGCAGGAGGCAGCACTGAGGTACAGGTGTGGCAGGAGGCAGCACTGAGGTACAGGTGTGGCAGGAGGCAGCACTGAGGTACAGGTGTGGCAGGAGGCAGCACTGAGGTACAGGTGTGGCAGGAGGCAGCACTGAGGTACAGGTGTAGCAGGAGGCAGCACTGAGGTACAGGTGTGGCAAGAGGCAGCACTGAGGTACAGGTGTGGCAGGAGGCAGCACTGAGGTACAGGTGTGGCAGGAGGCAGCACTGAGGTACAGGTGTGGCAGGAGGCAGCACTGAGGTACAGGTGTGGCAGGAGACAGCACTGAGGTACAGGTGTGGCAGGAGGCAGCACTGACGTACAGGTGTGGCAGGAGGCAGCACTGAGATACAGGTGTGGCAGGAGGGAGCACTGAGGTACAGGTGTGGCAGGAGGCAGCACTGAGGTACAGGTGTGGCAAGAGGCAGCACTGACGTACAGGTGTGGCAGGAGGCAGCACTGAGATACAGGTGTGGCAGGAGGGAGCACTGAGGTACAGGTGTGGCAGGAGGCAGCACTGAGGTACAGGTGTGGCAGGAGGCAGCACTGACGTACAGGTGTGGCAGGAGGCAGCACTGACGTACAGGTGTGGCAGGAGGCAGCACTGAATCCCTTAACCCTCACCTAATAAGCCATTAGGTCATCTGTTGACTCACAAACCTTATTGCCATTTCCCTGCTCCTGAAGCTCATTTGCTAAAGTTTTCTAACGTTATCCGACCTTTCTTGAGGCACCCAACTGTTGACCTTTCCCCAGATGACATCACGTAACCTTTCCCTGCACGTCAGACGATGCATGACCTTTTATTATGCATCGTCCGCTGACTTTTTCACCGGTCATTTGTCAGCATTGAACTTTTTTTTTTTTTTTTTTTTTTTTTTTTTTTGAGATATATACAAGAGTTGTTACATTCTTGTACAGCCACTAGTACGCGTAGCGTTTCGGGCAAGTCCTTAATCCTACGGTCCCTGGAATACCATCCCCTGCCGCGAAGAATCGTTTTTTCATCCAAGTACACATTTTACTGTTGCGTTAAACAGAGGCTACAGTTAAGGAATTGCGCCCATTAAATCCTCCCCGGCCAGGATACGAACCCATGACATAGCGCTCGCGGAACGCCAGGCGAGTGTCTTACCACTACACCACGGAGACTGCCACGGAGACTGTTCTTGGCTAACCTCTACTCAGCCTTCCTCCTATAGCATTTTCGCCTCAGTTTTATATATATATATATATATATATATATATATATATATATATATATATATATATATATATATATATATATATATATATATATATATATATATATATATATATATTTTGGTAGCAGTCTTTCCTGTAGACATATATTATTAAATATGACCGAAAAAGTAAGATTAATAATTCTAACACGAATTTTCTCGATCTTTCTTACGTTTCTTTTCACTGTTGATGGTAATTCAAAGATCAATTCTCCAAAATTCATTTTTATTTCTAGTCTGACGCGACACTTGAGCGCGTTTCGTAAAACTTATTACATTTTCAAAGACTTTAGTTTACACAAACACACACAACTTTAACTAAATAGAGCTTAAACATCTTTCGAGTTTTTATGCCTACATTTTGGGTGAAGTGACATATTACAATAGTTTTGGATGAGGTGAAAATAAACTTTTAACACAAGACAGAACACGAAACAATGAAATACAAACAGGTATTAAAAGTAGGTAACTGCAGAAGGCCTATTTTTATTGGCCCATATTTCTTGATGCTTCTATATTGGAGCGGAGTCTTGAGGTGGGTAGAATATAGTTGTGCATTAATTGGTTGTTGATTGCTGGTGTTGACTTCTTGATGTGTAGTGCCTCGCAGACGTCGAGCCGCCTGCTATCGCTGTATCTATCGATGATTTCTGTGTTGTTTGCTAAGATTTCTCTGGTGATGGTTTGGTTGTGGGAAGAAGCTATATGTTCCTTAATGGAGCCCTGTTGCTTATGCATCGTTAAACGCCTGGAAAGAGATGTTGTTGTCTTGCCTATATACTGAGTTTTTTGAGGCTTACAATCCCCAAGAGGGCATTTGAAGGCATAGACGACGTTGGTCTCTTTTAAAACGTTCTGCTTTGTGTCTGGAGAGTTTCTCATGAGCAGGCTGGCCGTTTTTTTTTTTTTTGGTTTTATAGTAAATTGTCAGTTGTATCTTCTGATTTTTGTCTGTAGGGATAACGTTTCTACTGACAATATCTTTCAGGACCCTTTCCTCCGTTTTATGGGCTGTGGAAAAGAAGTTCCTGTAAAATAGTCTAATAGGGGGTATAGGTGTTGTGTTAGTTGTCTCTTCAGAGGTTGCATGGCGTTTCACTTTCCTTCTTATGATGTCTTCGACGAAACCAGTGGAGAAGCCGTTGTTGACTAGGACCTGCCTTACCCTACAGAGTTCATCGTCGACTTGCTTCCATTCTGAGCTGTGGCTGAGGGCACTGTCGACATAAGCGTTAACGATCTTTCATCCTTATTCTCTGACCAATCCTTTTTGACCATTCTAAGCTATACCTATTTCTGGTTCATTCTTTCCCTAGAGATGCGTTGCTCAGGTCCAGGTGTTGGCCTGTACCCTCCCTCTCTCTTCTCTAGTCAGTTTGGTGTTGACAAAGGCTTTAATCAGGTCGAAACGTTCACTTCCTTTCACATTTCTCTGTGGATTTTGCGCATAAAAATGATCAGTGTTTTGTGATCGTCAATTGCACACACACACACACACACACACACACATATATATATATATATATATATATATATATATATATATATATATATAGTGACTACGGTGAGTTACGAGCCTTCATGCCTCTTAGTTCTGGGACTAGTCTAGTGGCATACCTCTGAACTTTTTCCAGCTTCGTCTCTGAACATGAACTCTGTGTTTGTGCCTCTTTGCTTTTTTGCTTGTTATGGGGTATAACCTGACAAATGTTCTTCTGCCGATATAACGAAAACCATTTAAACAAGTTTTAATTAAATTTTATGCAGAGTGTTTAATAGGGACAAAATATAGACCAGAATGTATTTGGCTGATTTTCGTTTGCATATTATTTGGTAATTTCCATAATTAATAACTTTGGCAGAGTGGCTTTAACCGCGTATAGTCTCTGTATACCATGTGTATCCTGTATACCATGTATACTCTGTCGCCTTCTCTTCTGCCTGCCCTTACCCTTGACCTCGCCTCCCTACCTGCCCTTAACAACCCCTTATCACCTGAGGTCATTTCACTATGTAAGGTACCTGGTTGATACCTGGTTGATGGGGTTCTGGGAGTTCTTCTACTCCCCAAGCCTGGCCCGAGGCCAGGCTCGACTTGTGAGAGTTTGGTCCACCAGGCTGTTGCTTGGAGCGGCCCGCAGGCCCACATACCCACCACAGCCCGGTTGGTCCGGCACTCCTTGGAGGAATAAATCTAGTTTCCTCTTGAAAATGTCCACGGTTGTTCCGGCAATATTTCTTATGCTTGCTGGGAGGACGTTGAACAACCGCGGACCTCTGATGTTTATACAGTGTTCTCTGATTGTGCCTATGGCACCTCTGCTCTTCATTGGTTCTATTCTACATTTTCTTCCATGTCGTTCACTCCAGTACGTTGTTATTTTACTGTGTAGATTTGGTACTTGGCCCTCCCGTATCTTCCAGGTGTATATTATTTGATATCTCTCTCGTCTTCTTTCTAGTGAGTACATTTGGAGGGCTTTGAGACGATCCCAATAATTTAGGTGCTTTATTGCATCTATGCGTGCCGTATATGTTCTCTGTATTCCCTCTATTTCAGCAATCTCTCCTGCTCTGAAGGGGGAAGTGAGTACTGAGCAGTACTCAAGACGGGACAACACAAGTGACTTGAAGAGTACAACCATTGTGATGGGATCCCTGGATTTGAAAGTTCTCGTAATCCATCCTATCATTTTTCTGGTTGTCGCAATATTTGCTTGGTTATGCTCCTTAAACGTTAGGTCGACAGACATTATTATTCCCAAATCCTTTACATGCTGTTTTCCTACTATGGGTACATTTGATTGTGTTTTGTACTCTGTATTATGTTTAAGGTCCTCATTTTTACCGTACCTGAGTACCTGGAATTTATCACTGTTAAACATCATGTTATTTTCTGATGCCCAGTCGAAAACTTTGTTAATATCAGCTTGAAGTTTTTCAATGTCCTCAGCCGAGGTAATTTTCATACTGATTTTTGTGTCATCTGCAAAGGATGATACGAAGCTGTGACTTGTATTTTTGTCTATATCTGATATGAGAATAAGGAAAAGCAGCGGTGCAAGGACTGTACCCTGAGGTACAGAGCTTTTCACTGCACTTGGACTAGATTTTATATGGTTGACAGTTACTCGCTGAGTCCTGTTTGACAGAAAACTGAGTATCCAGCGTCCTACTTTACCGGTTATTCCCATTGACTTCATTTTGTGTGCTATCACGCCATGGTCACATTTATCGAAAGCCTTTGCGAAGTCCGTGTATATCACATCAGCATTCTGTTTCTCTTCTAATGCCTCAGTGACTTTGTCGTAGTGCTCAAGTAGCTGTGAGAGGCACGATCTTCCCGCTCGAAATCCATGTTGGCCTGGGTTGTGAAGGTCATTGGTCTCCATGAAATTGGTGACCTGACTCCTAATCACTCTCTCAAATACTTTTATGATGTGCGATGTTAGTGCAACTGGTCTATAATTTTTTGCCAATGCTTTGCTCCCTCCCTTGTGTACAGGGGCTATGTCTGCTACTTTAAGTGCATCTGGTATCTTCCCCGTGTCCAAGCTCTTCCTCCACACTATACTGAGTGCCTGTGCTACCGGCACTTTGCATTTCTTTATAAATATTGAATTCCATGAGTCTGGACCTGGGGCCGAGTGCATGGGCATGTTTTCAATTTCTTTTTCAACATTTAGTGCGCTCGTGTTTATATCAGTTATATTTACAGGGGTTTGAATATCCCGCATAAAGAAATTGTCTGGATCTTCCACCTTCATGTTGTTTATTGGAGTGCTAAACATGTCCTCATACTGCTTTTTTAGGATTTCACTAATTTCTTTGTCATCCTCCGTGTATGAACCTTCACTTGTACGAATAGGTCCAATACTGGCAGTGGTTTTTGCTTTTGATTTCGCATATGAGAAGAAATATTTTGGATTTTTCTTTATTTCCTGAATTGCTTTCTGTTCTAACTGCCTTTCTTCAGTTTCATATGAGTGTTTCAATTTCCGCTCGATTTCTTCAATCTCCCTATTTAAATTATTCCTTCTTTGACGGGAAATTCGTGTCTGCATAAGCAGTTCCGTTATTTTTTTCCTGCGTTTATAGTGTCGTCTGCGTTCTCTTTCTACGTTAGATCTCTTTCTGGCTTTCCTCAAAGGAACATGTTTCAGACAGACTTGATACGCTTCTAAAGTCAGTTTTTCTATTCCTTCTGTAGGACTTGTATTATTTAGAACAGTTCCCCATGGAATGTTTGTAAGTTCCCTGTTTATTATCTCCCAGTCTATCCTTTTATTATTAAAATTGAATTTACTGAATAGCCCCTCTCGCTTTATCAACGTTTTAGGTCTATTCTGAGTATTGATGGTCGTTTGCACTTCAATGAGTTTGTGATCTGAGTATGTGGTATCTGATATCGTAATGTCTCTGATAATGTCTTCATTGTTCGTAAAGACCAGATCTAGAATATTTTCATTTCTCGTTGGCTCCGATATCTGCTGAATGAGTGAAAATTTGTCACAGAATCTAAGTAGTTCTCTAATCTGTGGTTGGTTAGGTCCTGATAGATTTCCTGGTATAATATTATTGTTTGCTATTTTCCACCTGAGGCTAGGCAAGTTGAAGTCACCTAGGAAGATAATATCAGGTATCGGGTTCTCCAAATTATCAAGGCTTTTCTCTATTCTCTAAGGTGTATATATATACGGTTCTGTTGGCCATTACTCCTATTTACAGCAGGTGGGCGAAGCATTTACAAAGGAGCAATTCGAACAGAGTTCGTAATTAAAGCACTGTTCGAGAAATGTTCGGATATCATCGGTTGTGAGCCGTGTGTCAAATGTTTTTTTCAATCATAAACAGAGTGATTTGAGGGCTCGGTTAACGAGCATTTAGTCCTTGTTGATGACGATGGCTTGACGCGTCGAGAGCGGGATAATTCGAACACATAAAAGAGAGGTAAGCGGTGTTCAGGGGAAGTTCGAACGTAAACATGTTGTATATCACGTGTAAATTGTTTTCCATTTGTAAACTAGGGGGGGGGGGAAGGTGGATTAGGAGGCATCTGAGCCTCGGTGAGAAGGAACTCATAACTCATTACGATTAAATGTTTCACTTACGATTGTTTCACTCTTGTGTTCGAATTGCGTCTCTCTAAATGCTGCTTCATTCTTGTGTTCGAATTGCGTCTCTGAATACTGCTTCATTCTTATGTTCGAATTGCGTCTCTCTAAATGCTGCTTCACAGTCCCCAACGACCCGGCCCGCTTCACAGTCCCCAACGACCCGACCCGCTTCACAGTCCCCAACGACCCGACCCGCATCACAGTCCCCAACGACCCGACCCGCTTCACAGTCCCCAACGACCCGACCCGCATCACAGTCCCCAACGACCCGACCCGCTTCACAGTCCCCCAACGACCCGACCCGCTTCACAGTCCCCCAACGACCCGACCCGCTTCACAGTCCCCCAACGACCCGACTCGCTTCACAGTCCCCAACGACCCGACCCGCTTCACAGTCCCCCAACGACCCGACCCGCTTCACAGTCTCCCAACTACCCGACTCGCTTCACAGTCCCCCAACGACCCGACCCGCTTCACAGTCTCCCAACTACCCGACTCGCTTCACAGTCCCCCAACGACCCGACCCGCTTCACAGTCCCCCAAACGACCCGACCCGCTTCACCAAAGACCCAACAAATGAGAGTGGGGTTATGACACTGACCCAGAGGGGGGGGGACGGTCTCTGGGGCTGTCTATCACCCCCCCCCCCCTCCCCCTCCCCCTTCTCCCCCCTCCCCCCCTCTCCCCCCCCTTCTGCATGACGCGGGGACAAATATTCATTTTCCCTTGACAGCTGGTGAAGAGGGGATTGAAAACGCCGCCAACCCGTGCTAAAAAACGTTGTTTTCGGGTGTTGCTGGGGTAAGGGGGGGGGGAACCAGCATATGTTGGTTATCATACCTGGGTAATTGTTATCACGTCATGGTCGAGGGGCCTTGTTTTGGTTAACGTTCAAAGTCCACTATGGGATCACCATAGCCCGTGCAACTTGGAACTTTTTGTTCTAAGTAGTGAAGCTTAAACAACTACAACTGGTTAACGTTGGTTGGTAACTACAGAGGGGATGTGTAATTATGGGATCACTTGGATTGGTTGTTATACTGCTGGTTGTGGGTTGTTATACGTTGGTTGGTAACTACAGAGGGGATGTGTAATTATGGGATCACTTGGATTGGTTGTTATACTGCTGGTTGTGGGTTCGATTCCCCGATGAGTCCTGCAGGTGGTTGGGTAGTTACACAGGACCGAGATGAACAATGTTGGATTTATTGTGAATATTTCTGGCTGGCTTGAAACAGCTGGAAGCCACCAGTATGTGCTCTTGTTACATATTGTTTTTTGACACATATTGCTTTTTTGTGTGTGTATTTTGTTATGTATCTTTTATTATTGTTTTTTGGTATGTATTATTCTTTTACGATTTATTTAATAAATATTTAACAATCGTGGCCTACATACACAACTACACATGACCACATATGTATACCTACACATAACCTGTATCCACAGCTCCCAATAACATGTGTGATAGAGAACTCCAATGCCGGAAAATAAATGTTCCGGATACAGCAGCTATGAGTCAGGGCTCAAGAGCTGAATCACGCGTCCTGTCTTAACAAGAGAACAGAAGAACACCACGCCAGTATATCAGTAGAACAGGTCCTGGTTACGGCAACAACCCGTCTATCGGGAGATAATTAGAAGTCGCATTATGGAGGCTAACAACATAGACCTCTCTTGCATGTCTTCTGCACCACGGACAAGGAGCCAGATTCACGAAGTAGTTACGCAAGCACTTACGAACGTGTACATCTTTCCTCAATCTTTAACGGCTTTGGTTACATTTATTAAACAGTTTACAAGCATGAAAACTTCCCAATGAACTGGTCTAATTGTTATAAACAGCCTCCTGGTGCTTCCGAGCTCATCAACTGTTCAATAATTGTAAACAAAGCCGCCAAAGATTGAGAAAAGATGGACACGTTCGTAAGTGCTTGCGTAACTGCTTCGTGAATCTGGCCCAAGGTCTTCAGAACACTTCATATCACGTAAACAAGACTCGAAAAAACAGCCAAGAGTCTCCGTATAAAAAACAAATGCACAGAATTGCACTTAAGATGCTCAAGAGACGTTCAACGCGGCTTGTATCGGTAAAGTGCAGATTAAGACGATTGGACACACAGTTCCTTCACTCCGGTTTGCCTGTCTACCTGACCGTAAGCTGATTGACAGATCGTGACTGTTTTTTGTTTTTAAAAATGGCTCCAAGCAACCTAACCGGTTTTCGGTGATTGGCCAGAGGCCTGAATCTCAACACGGGACTTGAGAGGCTTGACTGTCAAGGAACGATTTAGGAAACTCACACCATTGGATGAAAGATATAACGGGGGGGGGGAGGGATGTGATGACATACACAATATTCAGAGCCATCGATATAAAAGGAGGTTATATAAGATAAGATATATATATATATATATATATATATATATATATATATATATATATATATATATATATATATATATATATATATATATATATATATAAGGGGGTTGGGATATGCGGATAGTGTGTTTGTCAACACTTTCGACCTTCGGGGATCGAACGCCGACCTGCAACATACGAGGTAGTCGATGCCCCGAACAGTCCAAGTAAGCAAGAAGTCATGTATGAGGTCAGAAGTAGTAGAAGTAGAGTCTGTCGGGCATGCTTCATGCAGGCCGGTGTTCGATCCCCGATGTTGCAAGTAGTAGAACACCGTTCCACATAAAAATTACTTACAATACCTCCCCTCCTTCCCCTCCCCCTACCCCCAGATTCCTTCCCCTCCAACCCCCCACCCCACCGCCTCATTCTAAACCACATACCCCCACCCCATAGACTCCTCTCCCATCAAATGAGGATAACTAATAACATTAACTATAGTGGCTGATCAGGAACGGCCCAGGAGCTGGCGTCCAACCCTGAAGGCACTCCTAGGTTAGTACACACAGGTAACTCATCAAGAATCTGTCTATCAAATGCCACTAAAAATCATTTCTACATTTTTTATTCAAAAATTCCTGAATTTGTGTGAGTTCACTGTTAGTCATTTTGATGAAATATTTTTTTTTTGAAAGTGATGAGAGAGATAGTGAAGTAAATGTTGACATTGATGAGGGTGATGAGTGTGAGAATCACCATTACTGTGTCATGTTCACACTGATGGTAGTTATATTACTCAGGGTAAAAGTGGTGGATAGGGGCTCTGATGGTGATGAATAGTGGCTCTGATGGTGATGAATTGTAGCTCTGATGGTGATGAATAGTGGCTCTGATGGTGATGAATTGTAGCTCTGATGGTGATGAATTATGGCTCTGATGGTGATGAATAGTGGCTCTGATGGTGATGAATAGTGGCTCTGATGGTGATGAATTGTGGCTCTGATGGTGGTGAATAGTGGCTCTGATGGCGATGAATGGTGACTGATGGTGGTAATGGTAGCCCTGATGGAGGCAATGGTGATAAAGTTTAACCTTGTTGTGATGGTGATGATTGTGACCGTGATGACGGTGGCCTTGATGGTAGGGATGGTGATGAATGGTGACTTTGAAAGTCAAGGTGCCGTCAAAGTCACTATTCATAATGAATGGTACCAATTTTGAAGAAAGAAGATAGATCAATATCACCTATGAGTCAATAAGCTTAAATCTACTGTGAGTAAAATGACTCAATAACCACAAAATACATTCACCCACATCTTGAATAACCCAGATGAATAAATAATTGCAACATGGTCTTACTAACGGCTGCTAACCATTGATAAATGTGCTGTCATTCTGTCCCCTCATTCGGGTTTTCTATTTTGTTTTTCAAGGCACTGGGGTTAGATGGCGGTTTTACTGTTGAAGTGAATGGTTCACTGTTGAAGTGAATGGTTCACTGTTGAAGTGAATGGTTCACTGTTGAAGTGAATGGTTCACTGTTGAAGTGAATGGTTCACTGTTGAAGTGAATGGTTCACTGTTGAAGTGAATGGTTCACTGTTGAAGTGAATGGTTCACTGTTGAAGTGAATGGTTCACTGTTGAAGTGAATGGTTCACTGTTGAAGTGAATGGTTCACTGTTGAAGTGAATGGTTCACTGTTGAAGTGAATGGTTCACTGTTGAAGTGAATGGTTCACTGTTGAAGTGAATGGTTCACTGTTGAAGTGAATGGTTCACTGTTGAAGTGAATGGTTCACTGTTGAAGTGAATGGTTCACTGTTGAAGTGAATGGTTCACTGTTGAAGTGAATGGTTCAGTGTGTGTTGTCTTCAGTATTGGAGCGGGTCTCGTGTAGGTCATTGATGGTGTTGTGGGCGGGTTGTGAGTACTATACAATATGTTCCTAAAGTGGAGTTGTTGTTTTTATAGGTGGGAGCAGTATATAGGTACCTGGGAGTTAGACAGCTGTTACGGGCTGCTTCCTGGGTGTGTGGGTGTGTGTGTGTGTGTGTGTGTGTGTGTGTGTGTGTACTTACCTAATTGCTTACCTAATTGTGCTTGCGGGGGTTGAGCTCTGGCTCTTTGGTCCCGCCTCTCAACCGTCAATCAACTGGTGTACAGATTCCTGAGCCTATTGGGCTCTATCATATCTACATTTGAAACTGTGAATGGAGTCAGCCTCCACCACATCACTTCCTAATGCATTCCATTTGCTAACTACTCTGACACTGAAAAAGTTCTTTCTAACGTCTCTGTGGCTCATTTGGGTACTCAGCTTCCACCTGTGTCCCCTTGTTCGCGTCCCACCAGTGTTGAAAAGTTCGTCCTTGTTTACCCGGTCGATTCCCCTGAGGATTTTGTAGGTTGTGATCATGTCCCCCCTTACTCTTCTGTCTTCCAGTGTCGTGAGGTGCATTTCCCGCAGCCTTTCCTCATAACTCATGCCTCTTAGTTCTGGGACTAGTCTAGTAGCATACCTTTGGACTTTTTCCAGCTTCGTCTTGTGCTTGACAAGGTACGGGCTCCATGCTGGGGCCGCATACTCCAGGATTGGTCTTACATATGTGGTGTACAAGATTCTGAATGATTCCTTACACAGGTTCCTGAACGCCGTTCTGATGTTAGCCAGCCTCGCATATGCCGCAGACGTTATTCTCTTTATGTGGGCTTCAGGAGACAGGTTTGGTGTGATATCAACTCCTAGATCTTTCTCTCTGTCTGTTTCATTAAGTACTTCATCTCCTATTCTGTATCCTGTGCCTGGCCTCCTGTTTCCACTGCCTAGTTTCATTACTTTGCATTTACTCGGGTTGAACTTCAACAGCCATTTGTTGGACCATTCACTCAGTCTATCCAGGTCATCTTGTAGCCTCCTACTATCATCCTCTGTTTCAATTCTCCTCATAATTTTTGCATCAGTCAGCAAACAGTGAGAGGAACGAAGTCTATACCCTCTGGGAGATCATTTACACATATCCAGAAACAGTATAGGTCCAAGGGACTGACCCCTGCGGGACTCCACTTGTGACGTCTCGCCAATCTGAAGACCTCACCCCTCACAGTGACTCGCTGTCTTCCTGTTGCTTAGGTACTTCCTCTATCCACCTGGAGTACCTTCCCTCTCACTCCAGCCTGCATCTCCAGCTTTCTCACTAGCCTCTTGTGTGCTACTGTATCAAAGGCTTTCTGGACAATCCAAAAATATGCAGTCTGCCCACCCCTTCTCTTTCTTGCCTGATTTTTGTTGCCTGGTCGTAGAATTCAACTAGCCCTGTGAGGCAGGACCTGCCATCCCTGAACCCATGTTGATGCTGTGTTTACAAAGTTCCTTCGCTCCAGGATGCTCCACTAGCTTTTTTCGCACAATCTTACTCCATCAGCTTGCATGGTATGCAGGTTAGGGACACTGGCCTGTAGTTCAGTGCCTCCTGTCTATCCCCTTTCTTGTATATCGGGACTACGTTAGCTGCTTTCCAAGTATCTGGCAGTTCCCCTGTTGCCAGTGATTTGTTATACACTATGGAGAGTGGTAGGCTCAGTTCTCTTGCTCCTTCCTTTAGAACCCAAGGGGAGATTCCATCTGGGCCTATAGCCTTCGTCACGTCCAACTCTAGTAAACACTTCCTTACTTCCCCACTGGTAATCTCAAACTCTTCCAGTGGTTCCTGGTTAGCTATTCCCTCACTTACCTCTGGAATTTCTCCTTGTTCTAAGGTGAAGACCTCCTGGAATTTCTTATTCAATTCCTCACACACTTCCTTGTCATTTGTAGTGAATCCTTCCGCCCCTATCCTTAATCTCATAACCTGTTCCTTTACTGTTGTTTTTCTCCTAATGTGGCTATGCAACAATTTAGGCTGAGTCTTTGCCTTGCTTGCGATGTCATTTTCGTATTGTCTTTCTGCCTCTCTTCTCGTCCTGACATATTCATTCCTGGCATTCTGGTATCTTTCTCTGCTCTCCAGTGTCCTGTTATTCCTATAGTTTCTCCATGCCCTTTTACTTTGCTGCTTAGCTAGCCTACATCTTTGATTAAACCATGGGTTTCTCATCTTCATTTCTCTGTTTTCCTTTTGGACTGGGACAAACTTGTTTGCTGCGTCCTTGCACTTCTGCGTGATGTAATCCATCATATCTTGGGCCGTCTTTCCCCTGAGCTCTGTTTCTGAGCTCTGTTTCTGAGCTCTGTGTGTGTGTGTGTGTGTGTGTGTGTGTGTGTGTGTGTGTGTGTGTGTGTGTGTGTGTGTGTGTGTGTGCGTGCGTGCGTGTGTGTACTCACCTATTTGTGCTTGCGGGGGTTGAACTTTGGCTCTTTGGTCCCGCCTCTCAGCTGTCAATCAACTGGTGTACAGATTCCTGAGCCTACTGCGCTCTATCATATCTACATTTAAAACTGTGTATGGAGTCAGCCTTCCCCACATCACTGCCTAATGCATTCCATCTGTTAACTAGACTGACACTGAAAAAGATCTTTCTAACGTCCCTGTGGCTCATTTGGGTACTCAGTTTCCACCTGTGTCCCCTTGTTCGCGTACCGCCAGTGTTGAATAGTTTATCCTTGTCTACCTTGCCAATTCCCCTGAGGATTTTGTAGGTAGTGATCATGTCTCCCCTTACTCTTCTGTCTTCCAGTATTGTAAGGTGCATTTCCCGCAGCCTTTCCTCACAACTCCTGCCTCTTAGTTCTGGGACTAGTCTAGTGGCATACCTCTGAACTTTTTCCACCTTCTTCTTGTGCTTGATAAGGTACGGGCTCCATGCTGGGGCCGCATACTCCTTGACTGGTCTTATATATATTGTGTACAAGATTCTGAATGATTCCTTACACAGGTTCCTGAAGGCTGTTCTGATGTTAGCCAGCCTCGCATATGCCGCAGACGTAATTTTTTTTATGTGGGCTTCAGGAGACAGGTTTGGTATGATATTAACTCCTAGATCTTTCTCTCTGTCTGTTTCATGAAGTATGAAACCTCCTACTATCATCCTCTGTTTCAATCCTCCTCATAAATTTTGCATCGTCGGCAAACATTGAGAGGAACGAATCTATACCCTCTGGGAGATCATTTACATATACCAAAAACAGTATAGGTCCAAGGACTGACCCCTGCGGGACTCCACTTGTGATGTCTCGCCAATCTGAGACCTCACCCCTCACAGTGACTCGCTGTCTTATGTTGCTTAGGTACTCCCTTATCCAATGGAGTACCTTCCCTTTCACTCTAGCCTGCATCTCCAGCTTTTTCACTAGCTTCTTGTGTGATACTGTATCAAAGGCTTTCTGACAATCCAAAAATATGCAGTCTGCCCACCCCTCTCTTTCTTGCCTGATTTTTGATGCCTGGTCGTAGAATTCAAGTAACCCTGTGAGGTAGGACTTGCCATCCCTGAACCCATGTTGATGCTGTGTTACAAAGTTCTTTCGCTCCAGATGCTCCGCTAGTTTTTTTCGCACAATCTTCTCCATCAGCTTGCATGGTATGCAGGTTAGGGACACTGGCCTGTAGTTCAGTGCCTCCTGTCTCTCCCCTTTCTTGTATATTGGGACTACGTTAGCTGCTTTCCAAATTTCTGGCAGTTCCTCTGTTGCCAGTGATTTGTTATACACTATGGAGAGTGGGAGGCACCGTGCTTCTGCTCCTTCCTTTAGTATCCAAGGGGAGATTCCATCTGGGCCTATAGCCTTTGTCACATCCAACTCTAGAAAAAGCTTCCTTACTTCCCCACTGGTAATCTCAAACTCTTCCAGTGGTTCCTGGTTAGCTATTCCCTCTCTTATCTCTGGAATTTCTCCTTGCTCTAAGGTGAAGACCTCCTGGAATTTCTTATTCAGTTCCTCACACACTTCCTTGTCGTTTGTAGTGAATCCTTCTGCCCTATCCTTAATTTCGTAACCTGTTCCTTTACTGTTGTTTTTCTCCTAATGTGGCTATGCAGCAATTTAGGCTGAGTCTTTGCCTTGCTTGCGATGTCATTTTCGTATTGTCTTTCTGCCTCTCTTATCATCCTGACATATTCATTCCTGGTATTCTGGTATCTTTCTCTGCTCTCCAGTGTCCTGTTATTCCGCACTGTGTACTCACCTAGTTGTGTTTGCGGGGGTTGAGCTCTAGCTCTTTGGTCCCGCCTCTCAACCGTCAATCAACTGATGTACAGATTCCTGAGCCTACTGGGTTCTGTCATATCTACATTTGAAACTGTGTTTGGAGTCAGCCTCCACCAAATCACTTCCTAGTGCATTCCATTTACTAACTACTCTGACACTGAAAAAGTTCTTTCTGATGTCTCTGTGGCTCATTTGGGTGCTCAGCTTCCACCTGTGTCCCCTTTTTCGCGTCCCTCCAGTGTTGAATAGTTCACCCTTGTTTACCCGGTCGATTCCCCTGAGGATTTTGTAGGTTGTGATCATGTCCCCCCTTACTCTTCTGTCTTCCAGTGTCGTAAGGTGCATTTCCCGCAGCCTTTCCTCATAACTCATGCCTGTTAGTTCTGGGACTAGACTAGTAGCATACCTTTGGACATTTTCCAGCTTCGTCTTGTGCTTGACAAGGTACGGGCTCCATGCTGGGGCCGCATACTCCAAGATTGGCCTTACATATGTGGTGTACAAGATTCTGAATTATTCCTTACACAGGTTCCTGAACGCCGTTCTGATGTTAGCCAGCCTCGCATATGCCGCTGACGTTATTCTCTTTATGTGGGCTTCAGGAGACAGGATTGGTGTGATATCAACTCCTAGATCTTTCTCTCTATCTGTTTCATTAAGTACTTCATCTCCTATTCTGTATCCTGTGTCTGGCCTCCTGTTTCCACTGCCTAGTTTCATTACTTTGCATTTACTCACGTTGAACTTCAACAGCCATTTGTTGGACCATTCACTCAGTCTATCTAGGTCATCTTGTAGCCTCCTACTATCATCCTCTGTTTCAATCCTCCTCATAATTTTTGCATCGTCAGCAAACATTGAGAGGAACGAATCTATACCCTCTGGGAGATCATTTACATATACCAGAAACAGTATAGGTCCAAGGACTGACCTCTGCGGGACTCCACTTGTAACGTCTCGCCAATCTGAGACCTCACCCCTCACACAGACTCGTTGTCTCCTGTTGCTTAGGTACTCCTCTATCCACCGGAGTACCTTCCCTTTCACTCCAGCCTGCATCTCCAACTTTCGCACTAGCCTCTTGTATGGCACTGTATCAAAGGCTTTCTTACAATCCAAAAATATGCACTCTGCCCACCCTTCTCTTTCTTGCCTTATTTTTGTTGCCTGGTCGTAGAATTCGAGTAACCCTGTGAAGCAGGACCTGCCATCCCTGAACCCATGTTGATGCTGTGTTACAAAGTTCCTTCGCTCCAGATGCTCCACTAGTTTTTTTCGCACAATCTTCTCCATCAACTTGCATGGTATGCAGGTTAGGGACACTGGCCTGTAGTTCAGTGCCTCCTGTCTCTCCCCTTTCTTGTATATCGGGACTACTTTAGCTGCTTTCCAAATATCTGGCAGTTTCCCTGTTGCCAGTGATTTGTTATACACTATGGAGAGTGGTAGGCACAGTTCTTTTGCTCCTTCCTTTAGTATCCAAGGGGAGATTCCATCTGGGCCTATAGCCTTTGTCACATCCAACTCTAGTTAACACTTCCTTACTTCCCTGCTGGTAATCTCAAACTCTTCCAGTGGTTCCTGGTTAGCTATTCCCTCACTTATCTCTGGAATTTCTCCGTGCTCTAAGGTGAAGACTTCCTGGAATTTCTTATTCAGTTCCTCACACACTTCTTTGTCATTTGTAGTGAATATTTACGCCCCTATCCTTAATTTCATAACCTGTTCCTTTACTGCTGTTTTTCTCCTGATGTGTCTATGCAACAATTTAGGCTGAGTCTTTGCCTTGCTTGCGATGTCATTTTCGTATTGTCTTTCTGCCTTTCTTCTCATCCTGACATATTCATTCCTGGCATTCTGGTATCTTTCTCTGCTCTCCAGTGTCCTGTTATTCCTATAGTTTCTCCATGCCCTTTTACTGTGCTGCTTAGCTAGCCTACATCTCTGATTAAACCATGGGTTTCTCATCTTCATTTCTCTGTTTTCCTTTTGGACTGGGACAAACTTGTTTGCTGCGTCCTTGCACTTCTGTGTGATGTAATCCATCATATCTTGGGCCGTCTTTCCCCTGAGCTCTGTTTCCCATGCTGTATCTGTTAGGAATTTTCTTATCCCCTCATAGTTTCCCTTTCGGTATGCTAACCTTTTGGTTTCGGTATCCCTCCTTGAGTTCAATAACCCTTCTTCAATCAGGTACTCAAACACCAGTACACTGTGGTCGCTCATTCCTACTGGGTCCTCAAAACCGATTTCTCTTATGTCGGAGTCGTTCAGAGTGAAGACTAGGTCGAGTCTCGCTGGTTCGTCATTTCCTCTCATCCTTGTGGGTTCTCTGACATGCTGGGTTAAAAAGTTTCTTGTCATCACCTCCAATAGTTTGGCTCTCCACGTATCATCGCCTCCATGCGGTTCCTTGTTCTCCCAGTCAATCCTTCCGTGATTGAAGTCCCCCATGATGAGCAGGTGGGATCTATTTCTACAGGCAGCAGAGGCTGCCCTCTCAATTATAGTGTTAACTGCCAAGTTGTTGTTTTCATACTCTTGACTGGGTCTCCTGTCATTTGGTGGAAGGTTGTATATTACTGCTACTACTATTCTTGGTCCTCCCATTGTTATGGTGCCTGCTATGTAGTCTCTGAACTCCTCACAGCCCGGGATGGCCATCTCCTTAAAACTCCATTCCCTTCTCATGAGTAGGGCCACTCCGCCTCCTCCCCTACCTTCCCTCTCTTTCCTTATTAATGTGTACTCCTGGCCTCCTGTTTCCACTGCCTAGTTTCATTACTTTGCATTTACTCGGGTTGAACTTCAACAGTGTGTGTGTGTGTGTGTGTGTGTGTACTCACCTAGTTGTACTCACCTACAAGGAGCAAGAACCTCACATCCCTGGAAAACAGAAGAGTAAGGGGAGACATGATAACCACCTACAAAATTCTCAGGGGAATTGACAGGGTGGACAAAGACAAACTCTTCAGCACGGGTGGGACACGAACAAGGGGACACAGGTGGAAACTTAGTACCCAGATGAGCCACAGAGACGTTAGAAAGAATTTTTTCAGTGTCAGAGTAGTTAATAAATGGAATCCACTAGGAAGTGATGTGGTGGAGGCTGACTCCATACACAGTTTCAAATGTAGATATGATAGAGCCCAGTAGGCTCAGGAATCTGTACACCAGTTGATTGACAGTTGAGAGGCGGGACCAAAGAGCCAAAGCTCAACCCCCGCAAGCACAATTAGGTGAGTACAATTAGGTGAGTACCTAGTTGTGTCTCCAGGATCGAGCATTGACTCTTGGATCCCGCCTTTCGAGCATCGGTTGTTTACAGCAATGACTCCTGTCCCATTTCCCTATCATACCTGGTTTTAAAATTATGAATAGTATTTGCTTCCACAACCTGTTCCTGATGTGTATTCCATTTTCCCACTACTCTCACGCTAAAAGAAAACTTCCTAACATCTCTGTGACTCATCTGAGTTTCAAGCTTCCATCCATGTCCTCTCGTTCTGTTACTATTCCGTGTGAACATTTCGTTTATGTCCACTCTGTCAATCCCTCTGAGTATCTTATACGTTCCTATCATGTCCCCCCTCTCCCTTCTTCTTTCTAGTGTCGTAAGGCACAGTTCCCTCAGGCACTCCTCATACCCCATCCCTCGTAGCTCTGGGACGAGTCTCGTTGCAAACCTCTGAACCTTTTCCAGTTTCATTATATGCTTCTTCAGATGGGGACTCCATGATGAGGCGGCATACTCTAAGACTGGCCTTACGTAGGCAGTGTAAAGCGCCCTAAATGCCTCCTTACTTAGGTTTCTGAATGATGTTCTAACTTTTGCCAGTGTAGAGTACGCTGCTGTCGTTATCCTATTTATATGTGCCTCAGGAGATAGATTAGGTGTTACGTCCACCCCAGGTCTCTTTCACGCGTCGTTACAGGTAGACTGTTCCCCTTCATTGTGTACTGTCCCTTTGGTCTCCTATCTCCTAGTCCCATTTCCATAACTTTACATTTGCTCGTGTTGAATTCCAGTAGCCATTTCTGTGTGTGTACTCACCTAGTTGTACTCACCTAGTTGTGTTTGCGGGGGTTGAGCTCTGGCTCTTTGGTCCCGCCTCTCAACCGTCAATCAACAGGTGTACAGATTCCTGAGCCTATCGGGCTCTGTCATATCTACACTTGAAGCTGTGTATGGAGTGAGCCTCCACCACATCACCCCCTAATGCATTCCATTTGTCAACCACTCTGACACTAAAAAAGTTCTTTCTAATATCTCTGTGGCTCATTTGGGCACTCAGTTTCCACCTGTGTCCCCTTGTGCGTGTTCCCCTTGTGTTAAATAGACTGTCTTTATCTACCCTATCAATCCCCTTCAGAATCTTGAATGTGGTGATCATGTCCCCCCTAACTCTTCTGTCTTCCAGCGAAGTGAGGTTTAATTCCCGTAGTCTCTCCTCGTAGCTCATACCTCTCAGCTCGGGTACTAGTCTGGTGGCAAACCTTTGAACCTTTTTCCAGTTTAGTCTTATCCTTGACTAGATATGGACTCCATGCTGGGGCTGCATACTCCAGGATTGGCCTGACATATGTGGTATACAAAGTTCTGAATGATTCTTTACACAAGTTTCTGAATGCCGTTCGTATGTTGGCCAGCCTGGCATATGCCGCTGATGTTATCCGCTTGATATGTGCTGCAGGAGACAGGTCTGGCGTGATATCAACCCCCAAGTCTTTTTCCTTCTCTGACTCCTGAAGAATTTCCTCTCCCAGATGATACCTTGTATCTGGCCTCCTGCTCCCTACACCTATCTTCATTACATTACATTTGGTTGGGTTAAACTCTAACAACCATTTGTTCGACCATTCCTTCAGCTTGTCTAGGTCTTCTTGAAGCCTCAAACAGTCCTCTTCTTTTTTAATCCTTCTCATAATTTTAGCATCGTCCGCAAACATTGAGAGAAATGAATCGATACCCTCCGGGAGATCATTTACATATATCAGAAACAAGATAGGACCGAGTACAGAGCCCTGTGGGACTCCACTGGTGACTTCACGCCAATCGGAGGTCTCACCCCTCACCGTAACTCTCTGCTTCCTATTGCTTAGATACTCCCTTATCCACTGGAGCACCTTACCAGCTACACCTGCCTGTCTCTCCAGCTTATGTACCAGCCTCTTATGCGGTACTGTGTCAAAGGCTTTCCGACAATCCAAGAAAATGCAGTCCGCCCAGCCCTCTCTTTCTTGCTTAATCTGTGTCACCTGATCGTAGAATTCTATCAAGCCTGTAAGGCAAGATTTACCCTCCCTGAATCCATGTTGGCGATTTGTCACGAAGTCCCTTCTCTCCAGATGTGTTACCAGGTTTTTTCTCACGATCTTCTCCATCACCTTGCATGGTATACAAGTCAAGGACACTGGCCTGTAGTTCAGTGCCTCTTGTCTGTCGCCCTTTTTGTATATTGGGACCACATTCGCCGTCTTCCATATTTCTGGTAGGTCTCCCGTCTCTAGTGATTTACTATACACTATGGAGAGTGGCAAGCAAAGTGCCTCTGCACACTCTTTCAGTACCCATGGTGAGATCCCATCTGGACCAACCGCCTTTCTAACATCCAGATCCAGCAGGTGTCTCTTGACCTCCTCTCTCGTAATTTCGAACTCCTCCAAGGCCGCCTGGTTTACCTCCCTTTCTTCTAGCACAGTGACCTCACCCTGTTCTATTGTGAAGACCTCCTGGAACCTCTTGTTGAGTTCCTCACACACCTCTCTGTCATTCTCTGTATACCTGTCCTCGCCTGTTCTAAGTTTCAATACCTGTTCTTTCACTGTTGTTTTCCTTCTGATGTGACTGTGGAGTAGCTTTGGTTCGGTCTTGGCTTTGTTTGCTATATCATTTTCAAAATTTTTCTCTGCTTCTCTTCTCACCCTGACGTACTCATTCCTGGTTCTCTGGTATCTCTCCCTGCTTTCTGGTGTTCTGTTATTCCGGAAGTTCCTCCACGCCTTTTTGTTCAGTTTCTTCGCTTCCATACATGCCCTATTATACCATGGATTCTTCTGTTGCTTCTCGGATTTTTCCCTTTGGGCCGGGATGAACCTGTTTACTGCCTCCTGACACTTTTGGGTAACATAGTCCATCATACCCTGTACAGACTTGTCTCTGAGGTCTGTGTCCCAAGGTATTTCACTTAGGAAACTTCTCATCTGTTCATAATTCCCCTTTCGGTATGCCAGCCTTTTGATTCCTAGTTCTTTTTGGGGGGAGATAAGTCCTAGCTCTACCAGGTACTCAAAGTTCAATACACTGTGGTCACTCATTCCCAAGGGCTCTTCCATCTTAACTTCCCTTATATCCCATTCATTTAGGGTAAATATCAAATCAAGCATTGCTGGTTCATCTCCTCTCATTCTTGTTGGCTCTTTGGTATGCTGGCTTAGAAAGTTTCTTGTTGCCACGTCCAGCAGCTTAGCTCTCCATGTTTCTGGTCCTCCATGCGGGTCTCTGTTCTTCCAATCTATCTTCCCATGGTTGAAGTCTCCCATAATTAGTAGTCAAGATCCATTCCTGCTAGCAACAGAAGCTGCTCTTTCTATTATGTTAATGGTGGCCATGTTGTTTCTATCATATTCCTGTCTAGGTCTTCTGTCATTTGGTGGTGGATTATATATGACTGCGACTATAATTTTTTTCCCTCCATTTGTTACAGTACCTGCTATGTAGTCACTGAAACCTTCACAGCCCTGAATATCCATCTCCTCAAAATCCCAGCCTTTTCTTACCAGCAGAGCTACACCACCCCCACCTCTTCCTTCCCTCTCTTTCCGCATAACATAATAGTCCTGTGGAAACACTGCATTTGTTATTGTTTTCGTGATCTTTGTTTCTGTGAGGGCTATTATGTCTGGGTTTTCCTCTAGTACCAGTTCTCCAAGCTCATTTGCTTTATTTGTAATTCCATCTATGTTAGTGTACATCGCTTTGAGGCTCACTTTCTTCTGTCCCTTCTCAAATCGCCTCCTTGGTGAGTGTTCTGCTGGTGGGGGAGGCTGTTCCATGGGTGTGAGGACCTGTGAGGTGGGTAACAGGATCTCAGAGGATACTGGAATGAGGGGCGGGGGATCCAGTGAAGGGGGAGGGACAGGGAGGGTATGGGGTGAAAGGGGAGGGAGGACGGGAAGGAAAGGGGGGGAGGGAGGACTCGGGAGGAGGGGAGGGGTAGAAGGGTAGGGATTGGGTGTGGGGGGAGGGAGATTTGGCTGAACTTTTGAGTGGGGGCAGGGAGGGTTTGGGGTAGGGGGGTTTTCTATGCAGAGGAGGGAGGCGGGGTTGTCCTCCCTTCTGGTGTTACTGGGTAGCTGGTTGTGGGTTCCCCCCTCGCCTCTGGGGGTGTTGTGTTGGGAGCTGTGACTTCCTGGTTTTCCCCTCTCGCCCGGCGCCTCTTCCTTGCTTCTGCCGCCACGGCTCTCTCCTCCCTTGTCATGTCTCGCTGGAGGAATACATTTTTTAATTTTCCCACGTTTTTCAGGGAGCTCTTCCTTGATAGGATCCTCTCCTTTGTGTTCTCGTTTGCAAACACTATCTTTATCATTCGGTCTCGGTCTTTGTTGTACCGGCCTAGCCTGAAAACCTTCTCAATGCTATGCTCGGCCCCTTCCATGTCTAGTGCCTTTAGTACTTCATTCACTGCTGCTTTGTCCTTGTCATTCCACTCTGTCCTATTGGTTCCTTCCTGTTCCCTAATACCCACAGCAAAAGACTAAAGCATAAGACATATGTCACACACTGACATATGTGTATGTGTGTGTGTGTGTGTGTGTGTGTGTGTACTCACCTAGTTGTACTCACCTAGTTGTGCTTGCGAGGGTTGAGCTCTGGCTCTTTGGTCCCGCCTCTCAACCGTCAATCAACAGGTGTACAAGTTCCTGAGCCTATTGGGCTCCATCATATCTACACTTGAAACTGTGTATGGAGTCAGCCTCCACCACATCACTTCCTAATGCATTCCATTTGTCAACCACTCTGACACTAAAAATGTTCTTTCTAATATCTCTGTGGCTCATTTGGGCACTCAGTTTCCACCTGTGTCCTCTAGTGCGTGTGCCCCTTGTGTTAAATAGCCTATCTTTATCTACCCTGTCGATTCCCTTGAGAATCTTGAATGTGGTGATCATGTTCCCCCTAACTCTTCTGTCTTCCAACGAAGTGAGGTTTAATTCCCGTAGTCTCTCCTCGTAGCTCATACCTCTCATCTCGGGTACTAGTCTGGTGGCAAACCTTTGAACCTTTTCCAGTTTAGTCTTATGCTTGACTAGATATGGACTCCATGCTGGAGCCGCATACTCCAGGATTGGCCTGACATATGTGGTATATAATGTTCTGAAAGATTCCTTACACAAGTTTCTAAAGGCCGTTCTTATGTTAGCCAACCTGGCATATGCTGCTGATGTTATCCTCTTGATATCCTCTTGTGTGTGTGTGTGTGTGTGTGTGTGTGGGTGTGTGAACCAGGTTCCCCTCTGTGGGAATAATCCAGGGTGGCCCTCAGTGGGTCCTCGCAGACGCCCGTGTCATTAACGGTATTCAAGGCTCACAAACTATACTGATTGCTTTTCTGTCAAGTTTACAGGGGCGAGGATGTAATAAGTGTGCCCCGCCTCCTCCCACACCCCCTCCACCACCCTCCACCCCCTCCAACACCCTCCACCCCTCCAACACATTCTCTATACACACTCGGTTCAAGAAACCTGTACTTCTTTGAGGGAGAAAGCATTGACGTCTCCTCAGGCTTTCAGACCTTCCATTTCCAGGAGTCATCTCTTGCTATACACTGTATTCCTTAATGATATATACTCAGGTCCTCGGCGCTACTGTCATTCCTGCGTCAGGAGGGTCGTTAGGGCGGCGTCATTTAGGGCAGAGGGCGTGTGTGAATGGCGGCCGCCGCCTGACGAGGGAGTTGGGGATGACTTGTAGGCCAGATGTTACAGGTAAGATCTTTGTTTACTTTGGCCGCCATCTTGCTTTTCGGACTAACTGCATTGCTGCATTTGCAGGTGTTGTGGTGTTCGGTCAGTGTTGTGGTGTTCGGTCAGTGTTGTGGTGTTCGGTCAGTGTTGTGGTGTTCGGTCAGTGTTGTGGTGTTCGGTCAGTGTTGTGGTGTTCGGTCAGTGTTGTGGTGTTCGGCCAGTGTTGTAGTGTTCGGTCAGTGTTTGTACTCATATGTACTCTTTCGGAAATTATATCATATTTCCTAAATATACATAGTGAAACCTTTTATACAGACCAGACGGAGCTTTCTGTAAATTTTAAGAAGATTCAAGACATCGCCAGACCATTAACATAAAGTTTCTGTGAGTCTCAAACACCGGATACAGTTCCGTCTCTCTAAAAGCAGTCTTCCCTGCCCGACTCCTCACCAACACAGAATCAACACAAATCCTTAAATGTTCCCAAATTTTCGTTGATATGAATCTCTGTTTTGTCTGTCTAGCTGCCAGGAACAAAGATTTTTTTCTTTCGAATGTTAGGAAGATATTATATCTTACTCTTGCCAATAAGAAACGCTTATATGTCTGCTTCTCTCTCTCTCTCTCTCTCTCTCTCTCTCTCTCTCTCTCTCTCTCTCTCTCTCTCTCTCTCTCTCTCTCTCTCTCTCTCTCTCTCTCTCTCTCTCTCTCTCTCTCTCTCTCTCTCTCTCTCTCTCTCCCTCTCTCTCTCTCTCTCCCTCTCTTACTCCTAGAATTTCTTTATTCGTAATCTCACAATTTCGCTCTGTAATCACTATTTTCATAGCTCATATTTCATATTCCTTTCTTGGTTTTCCTTCTCGATATTCTGCTGCCCTTTCCTTATCTTCTCTTTTCATTAGTTATATTTTGTACTTTACCTAAGCTTACAACTGTGGTTGAAGTTATTAATTGCGTCCCCTAACTTATGCCTGTGTACGATGTTGTTGCTTTACCTGAACACATTAACCTGCACTAATTTTGTTTCATTTTGTATTTGTCACTCAAACAACGTGAAAATAATGGTAACTGCAGAAGGCGAATTGCCACATACGAGCAATTGGTCCATATGAGGCAACTGCTGTTGTTCCAAACGAACTAGCTCTTATTGGTCCATACGAGGCAGCTCCCATTGGTCCATACGAGGCAGCTCCTATTGGCCCATACGAGGCAGCTCCTATTGGTCCATACGAGGCAGTTCCTATTGGCCCATACGAGGCAGCCCCTATTGGTTCATACGAGGCAGCTCCTATTGGCCCATACGAGGCAGCCCCTATTGGTTCATACGAGGCAGCTCCTATTGGTCCATACGAGACAACCACCTATATTCAGGCAAACTCATATTCATAAATAACTTACTCTGTTGTGCAGAGTAATATATGTGTGTGTAAATACAGATTGAAAGGTATTTACTGGCTTTCCCTTCCTATTCTTCAAGCTTTTTTTTATCTATCCTTTCCTGTGTTCAATTCCACCTCTCCACCTGTCATGGTGTTGAGCTCACTCTCTTCTCCTGTGTGTTGGCGCCTCTACCGTCCTCTCTAGCCCCACTTCAGGGGCAGTAATGCCTGTTCAGAATTGCCATTGTTCTTATTAATGGTGACGATAAAGATTCCATTTTTTGGCCTCACAAGCGTCTAATGTCGGTGGTGCCCCTTGTAGAGCAGCGGTCGTTGTTCATGACTAATGGGCTGGGTGTATGTTGAGGGTAAAGGGCGCGAATGGTGTTTGTTCAGTTAATTCGGATGAATTGGGTGGTTGGTCGTGGGTGGTGGTGTTGGGGTAGTTTAGGCTGCTGCTGGTGTGTTGTTAATGTTGTCTTCACTACATGGAGCTGGAGAAGTGTGTGTGTGTGTGTGTGTGTGTGTGTGTGTGTGTGTGTGTGTGTGTGTGTGTGTGTGTGTGTATATATATATATACTTACCTACTTGTGCTTGCGGGGGTTGAGCTTTGGCTCTTTGCTCCCGCCTCTCAACTGCCAATCAACTGGTGAACAGGTTCCTGAGCCTACTGGGCTCTATAATATCTACATTTGAAACTGTGTATGGAGTCAGCCTCCACCACATCACTGCCTAATGCATTCCACCTGTTAACTACCCTGATACTGAAAAAGTTATTCCTAACGTCCCTGTGGCTCCTTGTTTTTGTACCATCCGTGTTAAACAGTTTATCTTTATCTACTCTGTCAATTCCATTGAGAATTTTGTAGGTAGGGATCATGTCTCCTCTTACTCTTCTGTCTTCTAGTGTGGTGAGGTTCATTTCTCGCAGCCTTTCCTCGTAACTCATGTCTGTTAGTTCTGGGACTAGTCTAGTGGCATACTTCTGAACTTTTTTTCAGCTTCGTCTTGTGCTTGACAAGGTACGGGCTCCATGCTGGGGCCGCATACTCCAGGATTGGTCTTACATATGTGGTATACAAGGTTCTGAACGATTCCTTACACAGGTTCCTGAACGCTGTTCTGATGTTAGCCAGCCTCGCATATGCCGCAGACGTTATTCTTTTTATTTGGGCTTCAGGAGACAGGTTTGGTGTGATATCAACTCCTATATCTTTCTCTGTCCGTTTCGTGAAGGACTTCATCTTCCATTCGGTATCCAGCGTCTGGCCTCCTATTTCCACCGCCTAGTTTCATCACCTTACATTTACTTGGGTTGAACTTTAGTAGCCATTTGTTGGACCATTCATTCAGTTTGTCTAGGTCATCTTATAGCCTCATACTATCTTCTTCTGTCTTAATCATCCTCATAATTGTTGCATCATCAGCAAACATTGAGAGGAACGAGTCTATCTCCTCTGGGAGATCATTTACATATATCAGAAACAGTATAGGTCCAAGGACTGATCCTTGTGGGACTCCACTGGTGACGCCTCGCCACTCCGAGACTTCCCCCCCCCCTCACAGTAACTCGCTGTCTTCTGTTGCTTAGGTACTCCCTTATCCAGTGGAGTACCTTCCCTTTCACTCCTGCCTGCATCTCCAGCTTTTGCATTAGTCTCTTTTGTAGCACTGTGTCAAAGGCTTTCTGGCAATCCAAAAATATACAGTCTGCCCAGCCCTCTCTATCTTGCCTGATTTGTGTTGCCTGTTCATAGATATTAATTAATCCTGTTAGGCATGTTTTGTCATCCCTGAACCCATGTTGATGCTGTGTAACTAAGTTATTTCGCTCCAGATTTTCTACTAGCTTTTTCCGTACAATCTTCTCCATCATCCTGCATGGTATGCAAGTTAGTGATGCTAGCTTGTAGTTCAGTGCCTCCTGTCTATCCCCCTTCTTGGATATCGGGACTACATTTGCCGTCTTCCAAATTTTTGCCAGTTCACTAGTGATTGTAATAACCAGTGATAACCAGTGATTTGTTATACACCATGGAGAGTGGCAGACACAGTGCTTCTGCTCCTTCCTTTAGTATCCATGGTGATATTCCATCCGGGCCTATAGCCTTTGTCACATCCAACTCTAGCAAAAGCTTCCTTACATCCCCACTAGTAATCTCAAATTCCTCTACTGGTGTCCTGGTTAACTATTCCTTCTCTAATCTCTGGGACTTCTCCTTGCTCTACTGTGAAGACCTCCTGGAATTTCTTATTGAGTTCTTCACACACTTCCTTTTCGTTTGTAGTGAATCTGCCTTCCCCTATCCTCAGTTTCATTACCTGTTCCCTCACTGTTCTTTTTCTTTTGATGTGGCTATGCAGCAATTTAAGTTGAGTCTTTGCCTTGTTCGCTATATCATTTTCATATTGTCGCTCTGCCTTTATTCTCACCCTGACGTATTCATTCCTGGCACTCTGGTATCTTTCTCTGCTCCCAAGTGTCTTGTTATTTCTATAGTTTCTCCACGCCCTTGTACTTAGTAGCTTTGCTAACTTACATCTCTGATTAAACCATTGGTTTCTATTCTGCCTTTCATATTTTTTCCTTTTGGACTGTGACGAATTTGTCTGCTGCCTTCTTACACTTCTGTGTGATGTAGTCCATCATGTCTTGGGCCGTCTTTCCTCTGAGTTGCTTCCCAAATTATATCTGTTAGGAATTTTCTTATCTCCTCATAGTTTCCCTTCCGGTATGCCAGCCTTTTGTTTTCTGGTCCCTTCCTTGAGGTACTCAGGGTACTCAAACGTCAGTTCACTGTGATCATTCATTATCACGGGGGGGGGGGGGGGTCTTCGAAACCGATTTCACTTATATCTGAGTCGTTCAGATTGAAAAATAGGTTGAGTATCGCTGGTTCATCGTTGCCTCTCATTCTTGTGGGTTCCCTAACATGCTGACTTAAAAAGTTTCTTGTCTCAGCTTCCAGCATTTTAGCTCTCCCTGTATCCACACCTCCGTGCGGTTCCTTGTTCTCCCAGTCTATCCGGCCGTGATTGAAGTCACCCATGATGAGCAGATGGGATCTGCCCTCTCAATTATAGAAGAGGCTGCCCTTCTCAATTATAGTGTTAACTGCCATGTTGTTTCCGTCATGCTATTGCCTAGGTCTTCTGTCATTGGGTGGAGGGTTATATATCACCGCTACTACTACTCTTGGTCCTCCCATCGTCATGGTGCCTGTTATGAAGTCTCTGAACCCTTCGCAGCCCGGAATAACCATCTCCCCGAAAATCCATTACTTTCTCATCAGTAGTCCCCTTGTCTCCGCCTCTTCCCCTTCCTTCTCTTTCTTTCCCACACTGTAGTCCTCACCCCCCACACTGTGACTCCCCCCCACTCTGTAACCCCCCCATTCTGTGGCCCCCCCCCACTCTGTGACCCCCCCACACACTGTGACCCCCCCACACACTGTGACCCCCCCCCACTGTGACCCCTCCCCACTGTGACCCCCCCCCCCCCCCCCCACTGGCCGTTCCTCCAAAACTGACAGCCCCAACAATTAATTCAGACGACACCTGGCTGCTTGCGTCACTCGGGCCTAAACAATTAACATTTTGAAGCGGGAGACTGAGCCAAAGTCCCTCTTTATCTCTGAGAAGGTCCTCAGTTTATGTGATCCCAATAAAGAGGGATCCACAGGCTGTTAGAATTAGAAAATGATCCCAATAAAGAGGGAACCACAGGCAGTTAGAATTAGAAAATGATCCCAATAAAGAGGGAACCACAAGCTGTTAGAATTAGAAAATTAACCCAAAAAAAGGAACCCACAGGCTGTTAGAATTAGAAATGAACCCCAATAAAGAGGGATCCACAAGCTGTTAGAATTAGAAAATGAACCCAAATAAGGAGGAATTCACAGGCTGTTAGAATTAAAAAATGAACCAAGTAAAGAGGAACCCACAGGCTGTTAGAATTAGAAATTAACCCAAAAAAGAGGAATCCACAGGCTGTTAGAATTAGAAAATGAACCCAAATAAATACTTCGGGGCATAAATGTAACTTTAACTTACAAAGGTCAAGGACAGTATGAAGCATGAAGAAGCCAAATATACAGTGAAGAAAGTTACCTAGCCACACACATATTTATATAAAACTCAACTTTCGACAAACTAACACACTTTGGAGTAATGTGATTCACCTTGCTCCTCCTCCTCCTCCTGCCTCCCATACTGCTGGTGTTTATTCTTTTTTTGGTCTTGTTCTCTCTCCTGTGTTTTGGTGAAGGAGGGAGAGAATTATCAAGGGAAAGCGCCAAGGTATTACGACTATATAACACTGGGAAAGGGTCAGGATATAAGTATTTGGGATGGGGCGGGAGGAAAGAATGGTATAGCTGGCTTGCCGTGCTGGGAACAGGTACTGGTTTAAGTCGACCAGTCCTCAAATGCTCTCATTTTATGTCTGCATAATCTACCTACCTTGAGGCTACCTTGAGGTGCTTCCGGGGCTTAGTGTCCCCGCGGCCCGGTCGTCGACCAGGCCTCCTGGTTGCTGGACTGATCAACCAGGCTGTTAGACGCGGCTGCTCGCAGCCTGACGTATGAGTCACAGCCTGGTTGATCAGGTATCCTTTGGAGGTGCTTATCCATTGCTTAGAATTAGAAAATGATCCCAATAAAGAGGGAACCACAAGCTGTTAGAATTAGAAAATTAACCCAAAAAAAAGGAACCCACAGGCTGTTAGAATTAGAAATGAACCCCAATAAAGAGGGATCCACAAGCTGTTAGAATTAGAAAATGAACCCAATAAAAAGGGATCCACAGGCTGTTAGAATTAGAAAATGAACCCAATAAAAAGGGATCCACAGGCTGTTAGAATTAGAAAATGAACCCAAATAAGGAGGAATTCACAGGCTGTAAATACTCCAACCTTTCCTAATGGATCATTTGGTTGTGTCTATTTTTTGTTTTCTGTCTTATTCCACTTTTATTCCTCCCATGCATGTTCTCTCGTTCTTATTTTCCACCTGACTCTCACCTTTCCTTCCTTCGTGTCATATATATCGGGGTCCCTCTCCCGCTGTTGCTCAGTTACGACCTGTTCACGGTCGAGGAAGGAGGGAACCTTCGTCTCATATGTATGCTGTTTCTTGTGGGGTCCTGTAGCACAGTGGTCAGCGTTGTCGTGTCACAACTGCCTCAGGTTACGGGTTCAATTCCTTCAGCTGGACAGAAACGTTCAGACACGTTTCCTTTTACCTGGCAGTAAATAATACCCGGGGGTTAGTGAGCTGTTGTGGGTTGCATCGTGGGTCAGGACCTAGCATAGGGAGACCTCAATAAGCCTAAACAGCGTTAGGATACCCATATGCCTATATAACTTCATCCAGATAACTAATCCACCGCCTCTGCCCAATATACTTATCCAATCAGCCCCCATCTCACTCTATCCAGTCATCCCTCTCACCTATCCAATCTATTCTTGAAACCTGTTAAGCTGCATGTGTCAGAAGGCTAGCTGGCATCCTATCCCCTAGCCAATACATCCCTATATTCCTCTTAAAATGTAAACAACTGGGGTGGCATCAGCTGGTCACTCGTGCTGTGTGCAAATGTCAGTTCCAGAGAGTCATCCTTGCACAGATTTAAGGACAACGTCACGGGGATGGTGAGCGTCCGTGACGTGGGGGTGTGACGGGGACGAGCAGAGTTGGCGGGAGAGAAGAGAATAAAGCAGGTTCTTAACTGAGATATGAACATTAATGTGTGTAAATGAAAATGTTAGTTGGGCATGTCTTGTGACTTGTTTGTCTCTGTCTCTCTTTCTGTCTCTGTCTCTGTCTGTCTGTCTGTCTGTCTGTCTGTCTGTCTGTCTGTCTGTCTGTCTGTCTGTCTGTCTGTCTGTCTGTCTCTCTCTCTGTCTCTGTCTCTCTTTCTGTCTCTGTCTGTCTCTCTGTCTGTCTGTCTGTCTGTCTGTCTGTCTGTCTGTCTCTGTCTCTCTTTCTGTCTCTGTCTCTGTCTGTCTGTGTCTGTCTGTCTGTCTGTCTGTCTGTCTGTCTGTCTGTCTGTCTGTCTGTCTGTCTGTCTGTCTGTCTGTCTGTCTGTCTGTCTGTCTGTCTCTCTCTCTCTCTCTCTATCTCTCTCTCTCTCTCTCTCTCTCTCTCTCTCTCTCTCTCTCTCTCTCTCTCTCTCTCTCTCTCTCTCTCTCTCTGTCTCTCTCTCTCTGTCTCTGTCTCTGTCTCTGTCTCTGTCTCTCTCTGTCTCTCTCTCTCTCTCTCTCTCTCTCTCTCTCTCTCTCTCTCTCTCTCTCTCTCTCTCTCTCTCTGTCTCTCTCTGTCTCTCTCTGTCTCTCTCTGTCTCTGTCTCTCTCTCTGTCTCTCTCTCTCTCTCTCTCTCTCTCTCTCTCTCTCTCTCTCTCTCTCTCTCTCTCTCTCTCTCTCTCTCTCTCTCTCTCTCTCTCTCTCTCTCTTTCTCTCTTTCTCTTTCTCTCTCTCTCTCTTGTTCCTTCTATCAGTTTCAAAGTTGAATGGTAGCCTAATTCCCCCCCTTCCTTCCCTGCCCAGCTGTACATGTACACTGTTCTGTACCTGGCCTTCTCTCCCTGTCTCTACCACAAGCCTGTGTACAGTGGTATGTACATCCACTTTTCCCTGCCATCCGTCTTTTGCTAAGAAAAGTGTTCTCTTCTCTCTCTTCCTCTTACGCATCAGAGACCCTCAGAGTCCTAATTCTCAAAATTTGTCTCCTTTATGACTGCTTATCTTCGTCATGCAGCTTTCTGTATGCCTATTAACTCGCAAGCTGTAGCTACCGTCCCACCTTCTGTCTGCTTGGGGCTAGCTTGTCACAGTTTCTCACAGTAATTGCTGCTGGGTACCTGCCTGACATGGGTGTGGTGAGGCTAGCCCTGTAGGAACCGACCTGTGAGATTTATATTTATTTAATTTATATGAATTTATATAGAATTTATATTTACGTTAATTTATATATTTCGATAGCAATTGGTATGATGTTAAGTGGACTGTATTTCTGCAATAATCTCACAAATCGATCCTTACACATTAGGGGGGTTTTTATATTAAATTTATATATATGCAGCCAATCAAACTACAGTATTAAACTACATATATTGGCATACATTGAGGAGGTTCCTTATCTTATTGTACAGCAGGCCTAGTCCACCAGGTATAACTAGGATGTAGACACCAAATTATCCTCGTTTGAGGCTACCTTCCATCACCCAGTAACATCAAGTCTTGCTTCCTCTTCTTGTTCCTGTCAAAGGGCGCTGTCTGTAAAGCCAGAATCCTAATATATGCCAGCTATATCAGAGAAAACATTGTATATTTAATAATAAGGACCAAGGCTTAATTACCTTTTATTATGAGGCGGGTTAGCATTCTAACCGGTTCGTCCTTATCTACCTAACATTTAACTGGCCAGAAATGATTAGATAAACTGGTTTCTGTAGGACACTTTCCTTGATTATGTTGACAGCGTGTTGATGATGGAAGACCACTACTCTGATCTCCGTCACACTTCGTCCAAGAGAAATTATAGGAGCTGAATTTGTTCCACTGCGCCTCTGGTCTTAACAACAATGGCTGACCCTTCCTCCCTCCTCACGCTCCTGGACCTAGATTCAGGAAGCTCTGTGTATTTCTTCGTAAGTGGGTTTGCTACGAAGGTTCCTAAGTGCGCCCTAAGAAGATGCTTAGGCGCGATTCAATAAGGTATACTTAGGAAGAAAATTGTTGGTTCACCTGCGTGCCGATAGAGGTCACTACTATGTTTCGTTTGGCCAGTCAGAGAGCAGCAACATTCTTCATATTGAAGATTTAGCGCTGGCTTATCGCAGCTCTACTGCCTCCTATTTACGTCGAATTTTCTTATAAAATTAGTATATTTCGAAGTAAAACAATGTTTTTTCAACTTCTACAGCCAGCACCGACATTGTAGTAAACAAATATGTTACATTTGTTGTTTACCTACGTAATTCTAAGAGATACTGTGTAGCTGTCCTTGTTGCTCGGAAGATGCGCTGACAATTATTGTATATATTTACTGAATTTACCCAAGGGCCACTAACTATCTAGTGACCTCGAAGAGGACAGAAAGCCGGCGGCTTGTTAAAGGGCCCGCCAATTGTCTTAATGATATTTTTTAGCTGGAATTTGGCATTTACGGCTTCAGCGGGTAAGCGGTTCCATGGGTTTATAGCCCTCTTGGTGGAAAAAAACATCTGTTTTCAGTCCTACTTGAGAGAACATACTCTCCAACACTATATCTGTGATTGTCCTGCTATCAGTGACTTCATACCAAATGGTATGAGGTATTTTGAGCTCTGTAATTACTTCATACACTCAGGAATATTGGAAGATATTCTTGTGCTGCACCCAGATTTTGCCAGTGGAGGCTAATAGATCAGCATTAAGTATTTTGTTCTCTCCTAATTCCATGTATGACTGGCCATCCTGTGAGGTGAGGATGTTGGGTGAGCTTGTAGCTGGTTTTTGATCTACACTGTGTGGTCCTTTATACAGAATAGGGAAGCAGCACATTGCTGTGTATACCTAAACATGTTTAAAAATACATTGTTTGAGAGGAGTTTTGTAGAAACTGGTAAGAGTAATTATAATATAATGTTTCCATGATTCAGTGCTTACCTCTTGTGAAAATTGCTTAGAGTTGTTTAGTCAGAGTTGATTTGTTTTTTGTATTGAGGCTGGTATTTTCTAAATTGATTCCATATACAGTATGTCTAACCATCCTGTGAGATGAGAGTATTAGATAAACTTACAGCTAGTTTTTTATCTACACTGTGTAATATTCCATATAGAATAGGGATAGCAGCACATTGCTGTGTATACCTAATCTTCTTAATAAAAAAAATCAGTAATAAAGATTTTAAATTATAGTTTGTATTATTACAAATACAGTACTGTATTATCCTTATTAAATCATGTTGACCATGGATCATTAAGATCTCATGTTGATATGTAATACAAGTCATATTTCTTTTGAACTGCTAATCCATGCTAATCATTCATTAAATTGTGCATTATGTCTTAATTTTTCACTTCCTTGGATATACTGTACAGTACAAAAAGATAGGATAAAAATAAACCAGTAATATTTCTTTATTATATTTTTCATTTAAATAACTGCATCAATATTTTTACAGCTGACAGGATTTGTTTTCCCATACAGGTGCATTATTTGCTTAAAAAAAAATTGGTTTATTGTTACACGCAATGGTGCTACATAGCCTTCCCAGCTTGGTGCCTTCTTTTAATACTTACTGATTAAAAAATAAATAATAAATACATTTTATTCAGGAAAAGTACATACAGTTGATTTACAAACATAATGTTGGATTTATAGGCAGAGCTAGTACATACAATACCTAAAGCCACTAATACTCATAGCATTTCGGGCAAGGTGTGGGGGGAAAAAAACACAGACTAAAACTTGATAGCAATCGAGATTAGGTATAAATTGTGTTGAAAGAAGGAATAAAAAATACAAAAAGGGGGTTAACATAGCATAAATCAGCAATTGCACATGTTGGTGAACAGCGTTGTTTAAAAAATAGCAAGACATGGGTTGACATTTAGGAGGTAAGTTCGGTTACATGGAGTTAATTAGGCAGTACTTGGTTTAACTCTTAAACTGGTTGAGAGAGGTACAGCCTTTGACATGATTCGGGAGGTCATTCCACATTCTGGGTGCCTTGATTTGTAGAGCACTTCTAGTTTGGTTACACACAGCCAAATTGAGTAACAGGAAGAGGTCTTGGACACAAATTTGTTCCATGCTAAATGTAGAGGAATCAG